>NC_134485.1:438628897-438723897 GCF_040206685.1 Ascaphus truei | reverse complement strand
CGCGTCTCCCGTGTGAGAAGAGATCGCACTTCTTCCAGGAGACCTGCCAGTCTCTTCATGCGATTTCCCTGCTCATTCTCCTCTCTCTTGGTCTCCAACATCTGATCTTCTTCACTAGACAAGAAGACAACAAACTGATGTCAGGAAATGTCCCCTGGGGAGTCAGGGGCAAATATTTCCCTCAGATTTAACCCATTCGCTGCCACAGGGGCAAGTAAAGAACTGCAGAGCATGATAGTAACACACAGAGAGATATAATAACACACAGAGATAAAAAAATATCATATATATATATATATATATATATATGTATCCGTGTTTAAAAATGGTATACAGTTCTTTCTCATGCTGGCAGTAAACCTGGTAAGTATACAGGATTGCCAGCATCAATCATGGAGGTTTGCCCTCCCACCCTGGTGTGGTGTCATATGTACTCAAGGGTAGTGGTAACATGCTCTGAGTCCACTATTAGTGACATAAGAGGTGTGGCTATTTCCTAAGTCTATATAAGACACAGCACTGTATAAAGTTAGGGTTGTTCTATAGAGGTTCAAGGTTTATCAAGTGTTCAAGGTTCAACAGTTCTGGAGGTCTGCAGCAGTAAGGCTGGCAGACATTATTGAGAGTGTCTACACTGTGATCAGGGACCTGACACAGGTGGTGATCTCCCTGAGGGGAGAGGTGATCCAACTCCATTGGGAGGGAAGAACGTTCTAAAGGGATGTCAAGCAAACGAATGAGCGGCTGAGCATGGCCGCTGTGAGGGGCAGTCTGCTAGGATGTTAATAAAGATGCCCAAGTTCAACAAACCCTTGCTGTGTGGGAGTGAAGTTCTTGCACAGAAGGAGGCACCACAGAGGAGGTCCTCATCAGACCCATCTCCCTGCGGACGCAGAGATCCTGATGAGGTGGAGGCGCTGCACTGGATGTAGGTAGGACTCAAGCACACTACCTCAGCTACCTGTCTTGCTGATTTATTTATTTATAAAATATTTTACCAGGAAGTAATACATTGAGAGTTACCTCTCGTTTTAAAGTATGTCCTGGGCACAGAGTTAAGACAAATAATACATGTTTACAAATACAGTTACATAATGAGCAGGGTATACATTATATAGAAGACATTGCATGCACAGTTAAAGATAATTTGTATTATGGGCGTATGAAACAATTACAGACCACATTAAAATGTGTGACATCCTTAGATTTGAAAGAACTTAGACTGGTGGTGGATGTAAGAGTCTCCGGTAGGTTGTTCCAGTTTTGGGGTGCACGGTAAGAGAAGGAGGAGCGGCCGGATACTTTGTTGAGCCTTGGGACAATGAACAGTCTTTTGGAGTCTGATCTCAGGTGATAGGTGCTGCATGTGGTAGGGGTGAGGAGCTTGTTCAGGTAGCTGGGTAGCTTGCCCATAAAGAATTTGAAGGCAAGACTGGAAAGGTGAACTTTGCGCCTAGACTCGAGTGATGACCAATCTAGTTCTTTGAGCATTGATGTGTGTTATAGTTGCATTGGAGAACAAAATGACAAATTGAGTTGTAGAGGGTGTTAAGTTTGCTAAGGTGGGTTTAAGGGGACGAGCCATATACTATGTCCCCATAGTCAATAATTGGCATTAGCATCTGCTGTGCGATACGTTTTCTCACCAGGAGACTTAGGGAGGATTTGTTCCTGTAAAGTACCCCTACTTTGGCATAGGTCTTGGTTGTCAGGGTATTAATGTGCATCCCGAATGTTAAGTGGGAGTCAAACCATAAGCCCAGGTATTTAAAACTAGTGACAGGGGTTAGGGTGGTGTTAGCGTTGGTTGTAATCTGGAGCTCAGTTGCTGGAAGCTTTAAAAATTTATTCTTGGTCCCAAACACCATTGTTACAGTCTTGTCAGTGTTTATAAACAGTTTGTTTTGGGAAATCCAGTTTTCGAGTCTGAAAAAGTCAGACTGACGTATGTGTTGAAGGTCAGAGAGGCTATGGCTGTGTGCATATAGGATTGTGTCATCTGCATACATGTGTATTGAGACTTCCTGACAAGCTGAAGGAAGATCATTGATGGACACTGAGAAGAGTAGGGGCCCCAGAACAGAGCCTTGCGGGACACAACAGGTGATAGCCAGGAGGTTAGAGTTAGCGCCAGAGATGGACACATGTTGGGATCTACCTGATAGGTAGGACTGAAACCAGTTTAAAGCATGCTTCCCTATTCCAGAGCTCTGGAGTTTGTTGAGCAAGATAGCATGATCAACTGTGTCAAAAGCCTTTGCAAAATCTAGGAATACTGCACCAGTAAGTTGACCCCGTTCCATTCCACACTGGATTTCATTGCAAACTTTTAGCAGGGTAGTTACGGTAGAGTGTTTGAGGCGAAAGCCAGATTGGAATTGGCTAGGGAAATTTGTCTTGTTACAGTAATCGCTTAATTGGGAGTGGACACATTTTTCCATGATTTTGGACAGGATTGGGAGAAGTGAGATTGGTCTGTAGTTTGAGACAGTGTTTTTGTCCCCACTTTTGAAGATTGGGACAACTCTGGAAGCTTTGCAGGTCTTATGGATATGGCCAGCAGACAGGATAGAGTTGACTATGGAAGCAATTGGTTTGGCAATTGCTGGGGCACCAAGTCTTAGGAACCTATATTGTAGTAAGTCAGGTCCACATTGGCTGCTTAGTTTTAATTTGAGGAGCGCTTGTATAATCTCCTCTTCGGATACTGGGCCAAATTGAAAATTGTGGGCAATGTTGGGAGGGGGTGGGCTTTAGGGGTACTCCCAGGATGAGATTCAGGTTTGTGGTTTAGGTTGCTTTTTGCTAATAAGTTTGTAGCACACCCCACAAAGTAATCATTGAATGCATTTGCAATGTCGGTGGGGTTTGTCAGAGTAATATCGCCCTTAGTGATATTACATGGTTGTTGGTGGTTAGAAGGCTGGAATATGTTGTTGATAACCTTCCAGAAGTTAGCTGGGTTTGATGTGTTCTGGAGGAGATTGTCAGAGTAATATTGTGCTTTTGCGTGTCTTGTTTGCCTTGTGCACATGTTCCGCAGGCATCTGTAATGATTGAGATCCTTGATAGTTCCAGTTATTTTGAGGCTTTTCCACAAGGCATCCCTGAACTGGTAGAGTGCTATAAGGTCAGGTGTAACCCATGGAAGGTGGGCCCCCCGTACCCTTATTTTGCGTAGTGGAGCATGGGTATCGCAGAGTTTTAAGAACTCGGATTGGAAATAGTCGAGCGCAGAATCAGGGTCGGGAATTAAATCGATTCTGTGCCATGGGCAGTTGGTAAGGTCATCCAGAAACTGTTGTGGGTTAAAGTTTTTAAATGTTATAGTGAGGAGAACTTTAGGGCTTGAATGGGGCGGTTTAATTTTCCTTACACAGTACACTATTGCATGGTCACTGAAAATATCAGGAAGGATGCCAGAGGATTGGATTCTGGTGGGTTTGAGGAGAGAATCCAGTCTAGCAAGGAATGGTTGTGCGATTTCAGGTTTGTCCGTGTGGGTTGGGAAATGAGTTGTGATAGGTTAAGTGACTTGAGTTGTATCTGGATTTTGTGGTTTTTAGGGTCAAGCCAATTGAAGTTGAAATCCCCAAGAACTAGCAGCTCACTCTCCTCATTCAGAGAGGAAATGGAGCCAAGAAACTGGGTGATATCAGTCAGAGATTGTAGAAGGGCTTTAGGGGGGCGGTAGACGCCAGCAATCAGGACGGGCTTAGAGAAGGGGAGGCAGATTCTGCCAACTAAGATTTCAAAAGAGGTTGGTCTTGGGGGGCAGTTTACCAATGTAAATTGTAAGGTGTCTGCAATATAAAATAACACTCCTCCTCCTCTCTTTGACCTATCTCTCCTAAAAATTGAGTATCCCTGAATGGCAATATGTGCATCAGGGGTTTTAGGGGTTAGTCATGTTTCTGTAAGAACGATGGCTTTGGGTTTATGCATAAGGCACCATGCCCTTAGTTCATCCAGTTTGGGCAGCAGACTCCGGATATTTATATGGATGAGAGATAGCCCTTTTTGGAATTTGAAGGGGGTATTCTCAGGGGTATGGGACAGAGTTGAAGTGGGAGGGCCTGGGTTAGGTTCAATATCACCTGCTAAAGAGAGTAATAGTATGAGTAGAACTTTTAGTAGTTGTTTGCAAGTTGTAACTTTATGATTTTTGCCAATTGAGTGAGAGGTGGTTGGAGCGCTGGTTATCAGAGTTCTCCACCAACATTCAGGATATTGAGTAGTCCAGGGTGTATGGTGATGTTGGGCGTGGGCCAGGAGGGGGGAGTGGAGAGTGTGTAGTGGATAGAGAGAGTAACATTTCAATGAGGCCATGAGAAAGAACAAAGTGGAGGTAAAAAGCAGGTTCATTATGCCAGAGGTAGGTAATGCTGCATGGAGCTGTTGTGAGCCAAGTGTGTGTGCGCAGACTAAACAGCAGGGATCATAGTGTGGTCAGAATAGCTCACCGCTGGTTGCCTTGTGCAGAAGAGTTTGCAGAAAGATCCATTCCCCAGTCACACTATAGTCTAACTATATTTATCACTTAAAAGCTCACTTTAAATGCCTCACTATCTAATGCCAAATGCAGTGCCTGCAAAATGCAGGAGAGGTATAGGTTTTATACAGCTAAAGCAGTCACATGACCCTCCCCAATAAATCAGCTTGTTCCAGTTGGTCAATTAACAGCACAGAGTTAAGAGGGGGAAAAAAAACACTTTTGATATTCAAACATACCAACTTATATCAATGCTTAAGGCAGCTGGGTAAATCTTTTAAACAGGACTTGCACATCAAGAGATATCCCCACCAACATCATGCGGGAAACTCAGGAGTCCTGTAGCCAACAGGTGCACCACCAGACACATCCATGTAATGGGGACCGGTTAGACCACAGGGGTCAATGTGAGATTGGGTGGGTCAAGTGGGGTCCAGAAACACTGTTACATATAATAACACACAGAGAGATATAATAACACGCAGAGAGATATAATAACACGCAGAGATATAATAACACGCAGAGAGACATAATAACACACAGAGAGATATACAGTAATAACACACAGAGAGTTATAATAACACGCAGAGAGATTTAATAACACACAGAGAGATATAATAACACGCAGAGAGATATAATAACACGCAGAGAGATATAATAACACGCAGATATATAATAACACGCAGAGAGATATAATAACACGCAGAGAGATATAATAACACACAGAGATATAATAACACGCAGAGAGATATAATAATACGCAGAGACATAAAAACACACAGAGAGATATAATAACACACAGAGAGATGTAATAACACACAGAGATATAATAACACACAGAGAGATATAATAACACACAGAGAGATGTAATAACACACAGAGATAAAATAACACACAGAGAGATATAATAACACGCAGAGAGATATAATAACACGCAGAGAGATATAATAACACGCAGAGAGATGTAATAACACACAGAGATATAATAACACACAGAGATATAATAACACGCAGAGAGATATAATACCACGCAGAGAGATATAATAACACGCAGAGAGATATAATAACACGCAGAGAGATATAATAACACGCAGAGAGATGTAATAACACGCAGAGAGATATAATAACATGCAGAGAGATATAATAACATGCAGAGAGATGTAATAACACGCAGAGAGATATAATAACATGCAGAGAGATATAATAACATGCAGAGAGATGTAATAACACAGAGAGATATAATAACACGTTTGACAGGCTGCATATGGAACAGGCACAGGAGGGTTAATATCAGGTACGCATCACATGAAGGATCCCCAGCTACAACCCTACACACAGCACCAATAAATCTCTATTCCTTTCTCTGTCCCACAAACTCCATTTCTTACGTCTCATATTTGGCCGATTCCACCAATGTGACGATGGAGATTATCCCCAGGAGAAGCGCGAGCAGCAGAGGTCTCTGGGAGAGAAGCATCTTTACAGATCTGTTAGAGAATGTTACAGGTTATCACAGGTGTAATAATACGCTCAGCACGGGACAGATCAGACATATCTGGGGGGGCTGCACCCCAGGGATACAGTGTTACTTACAGTATAGTATCTAGTTATTACACGTGAGGAGTATTAGTGGGGTTTATACTCTGAAATGCAGAAAATACTTATAGACATTACATATTAAAGGCTCATCTTTTATCACATATCAAAATCACTCTATTAGAAATAACCATTAGAAATAATTGTACTTACAGTTGGATGGAGATGGAGCTGAGATGAGTAACCTGTGAATATCACCGGGTCTGTGTTACTATGGAGGGTGAGGTGAGTGTTATATACAGAACCTGATGGGAATGTGTCACTATAGAATCAGCAGACTCTGTGTGAGAAAGAAATCACATTATTTTATGGGTAAATATTTCATTTCTCAGGCAGAACATTTTTGGAAACAAACAAATAGCAGAATTTAATAACTGCCTCATGTGATTAATAATCATTTTCTTAATTAATTTGTGACTTTCCTGAGAGTAAAGTTTGTGTCACATATTCTCAAACACAAATAACCATCATGTGTTTATGTGCTGCAGGGACACGTATGCCACGGGGTTTGGGGGAAATTGACAGTGAAGGGGATAACCAGGCTCACTAATAAAGGATAAGCCCACTTGGTTACCCGTGATCCGTGTGTTGACGTCCTAGAGTGTCAGCTCTTGGACCTAGGTGTCAGAAATACATTACTGTGACTGTGTGCAAATTATGTGACATTAAAGATTTTTCGGGATTTGGCTTTCCTGGGGTGCTGGGACCGGGAGATTTCTAGGCTGTATGTTTCAGGGTGGGTTTGCCGGAGAAAGTCTTTACAGAATGTGGCTATGTATCGGGGTTCCGGAGTTATGGGATACCCCAAAAGTTGGATCCAGGAATCGAGTGAGATTCTCGGCTGCAGCCAAGCACATTACTCCGCCAAACTCTGACCCTGAGAACGTTCTTGCGGTGGACAGGATCCCTGCTGCAGCATCATCCAGACCAGGTAAACAGGCATGAAGGGGTTAATGTATATCTGCAACCATACAGTGGGTCCCTAGTATTACAGGGGGTCCCTAGTATAAGGAGGGGTGCCCAGGTACCCTGAACCTAGTATAGGGGTTCAGGCGATGCTCCAGCTCTATGATAAAGCTCAGAGTGATCTCTTGTGTTTAAAAAAATTAAAAGTTATTTTTGAGTGGGCCAAGAATGAGGCGAGTGAGTGTAGGCAGTATATACCCCCTCACTCCATCCCCGACACCAGAACGGGACTTACACATAAGATACAGGACACAGTATATTTTATTAAAGGGTTATGTTTACTAGGTATATACATTATGTTGATAACCTGTGAATGAACTGTGGGATTTCCAAGTCCTGGATTCCGAGGGACCAGGTGGCTACCAAGCTCGGTGCCTCTGGGTCTGTGCGTATGCCACGGGGTTTGGGGGTAACAAGTGAATTGGGTGAAATGTGTGAGGTGTGTGTCACGGTAGTGCTGCCCGCAGACCAGACCCGTCCCTGTACTGAGGTGCGACGTATAGTAACACGCACCCGCAGCAGAGGGAGCGTGTCCGGAGTGTGGTAAAGGTGATGTCCGGCCAGTAGGTGGATAGATGCCGTGGCCAAGGGTCGGGGCGAGAGGGGTCCGGAAGGTCGTGGTCCAAGCCGAGATCGAGGGATGAAAGAAAGTCAACATAGTGAGGTGCAAGCCGGGGTCAAGAGCCAGAGGAGGAGTAGTAAGCCAAGCCGGGTCCAAACCTGAGAGACACAAAGCAAGCACAGGGAGATCCACACTAGGTTAGCAAAGGCCATGCAGGACAATGATTCCAGGGAGGAACTGGGGTAATAAAGGGGGGAGAGCCAATCACAGAGGTAGGTGGAGCAGAGGTGTGCCATGGAGCGCTGTGACGACTTAGGGGATTCCTTCCCCTCCTGGTCCCTCTCTCCCATCTCCTGTTACCTCCTCTCCCTTACCTTCTACCTCTCCCCCTTTGCCGCAGCGCGTGCCCCGCAGGTCTCGCATAGCCACGTGGTCCCTGAGCTATGATGTTCCACGCTCCCTCTCTCCCACAGTACCTGCATTACCATCCACTCCCTTACCTGCTCCCAGTGTGGTGCCCACGGCGCGGTGCTCCGTGTGCCTGGTGACGCGGCCTGTGCGTGCGCTCCCGCAACCCATGGAGGGCGCGTGCACACGTTCCTCCTCTGGGCTCCCTGATGCGTCCGCTCCCACCTCTCGGTCCCTGCGGTCCCTCGCGCTGGTACAGCCTGTGCGCGCCTCTCCTCTGCCCATTGAGGGCGCGCACGTACGCTCCTCCCCTCAGTCCTTGCGGCCTGTCTCTGTGATGCAGCCCGTGCGCACGCATCCCCACATTACAGAAGGCGCGCGCACATGCTCCTCTTATCCTGTCCCTCATGTCTCCACCTCCTAAGCCCTGCAGGCCATTCCCCTGACTGTCCCTTCTGTCTCCTCCTCTTCTCTCCCTGACCAATCCCTATTGTCTCCCACTTCTCTCTCTACTCCTCCCCTCTTTCCTATTGGTGTTCCCTCCTATATTACCCCTGTCTGTCCACTTCTTCCCCGCTCTGCATAGTTCCTGTTTCCCTGTGTGTACCTGACCTATGCTGTGCTCCCTCTGTGTTTCCTGCTGTTTCCTGCTCCTGAGTCTCATCTTGGATTTCCCTGGCTTTGACCCCTGCTTGTCCTGGACTACTCTGCTCTCTGGTACCCCTCTGAACCTTGCTATGAACTCTACGATTCTACTCTCTGCACTCCTGGACATTGGCACATGGACACGACTATTCTTACGGACACCCTCAAGCGTTGCAAGTATCATACTAACTCTCTTCCTACAGGCCCAGCAACGCTATGCCACACTCCGGGCTAGCTCCCACTGCTGTGGGTATGTGGTGTCATACCGTTCCCACCTCAGTACTGGGGTCCTGCCAGGTCTGCGGGCATACAGGCGTGACAAGCGCAAGTTAATAAACGCGCACTGTAATCCTGGACCGGCATCAGCTGTGAAGCACGGGGGCGTGGGTACGGCTAGAGCGAGAGCCACGGGCGTGGGCAAGCTGCTAGAGGAGTGAATAAATTATAGCCGGGGACGCGCACAGTGTAAGGCCGTCCCGCGCGTGTCCCAGCAAATATGGCAGTCGCGTGTGTCAGCGTCGGCTGACACAGAGCATACCTGCGGCGGGGATACCTCTGGGAAGGAGAAGGAGTAGAAGAGACGGTCCCTGGAACAGTTAAGGAGGGGTTGTGAGAGACCTGCTTCCTTACAGTTCCCCCCCTTGAGGATCGGCCCCAGGACAATGCTTCCAAGGCAGAAACTTCTTGCGAAAGGCGATCTAGGAGAATCGGAGCGTGGATGTGTTCACAGGGAAGCCAGGTGCGCTCCTCAGGACTGTAGCCCTTCCAATGTACGAGAAACTGGACTTTCCCCCTGGAGAGGCGGAGTCAACTATGGATTGGATCTCGTACTCTTCATGTCCTTGGACCGATACGGGATTGGGTCTACGGATCTTATCTGGAAAGAGCGTACTTCGCACAAATGGCTTCAACAAAAACATTAGGAATCCTCATAGCTTGAGGAAGCTGGAGACGGAAAGCCACAGGGTTAATTTGTTCCAGTATGGTGAAGGGACCCAGGAATTTAGGAGCCAATTTGTGAGTAGGAGTTTTCAGTCAGATTTTTTTAGCTAAGAGCTAGACTTTATCCCTGGGTTTATATCTGGGGGACGTTTGGCGACGTTGATCTGCCTGGAACTAAAACCTCTCTACAGACTTCTGGAGAGCCGACTGGATCTTGGTCCAGGAGTCCTGAAGTACAGTGACCCGTTCGTCGGCAGCCGGTACTACTGATGAAGGAATGGAAATGGGAAGACGGCTGGGATGAAATGCGTAATTTACGAAGAATGGGGATTCTTGAGTAGACTCGTTCTTCGAGGAATTGATGGCGAATTCTGCCCAAGGTAGCAATTCAGACCAGTTATCCTGGGTCTCGGACACAAAACAGCACAGGTACTGCTCCAAGGTCTGATTGACTCTCTCAGTCTGGCCATTCGTCTGTGGGTGATAGCCTGAAGAAAAAGACATAGAAATGCTGAGACTCTTGGTAAACGCTCGCCAGAACCTGGACACGCACTGGGAGCCCCTGTCGGATACAATAAAACTGGGAATACTGTGAATACGAAAAATTTCTTTTGAGAAAATATCAGCCAGGGCGGGTGTCACGGTAGCTTATGACAATAAACAACAAAACAGGTAGCGCTAACCGCAATCTGTGTGGTGTAGTAACTATTACCTTATATATTAATTAAAACTATACATAAGGGGCTACCTAGGACACAAAGCCTGACCCCCTGGTCAGGAAAACAGTATGGACAGGGAATAGTTCCATGGGCGCCTATAAAATTTTACCACTATAAAGGATATACGAAAACCAAGCCTGTTGGTTGTGAAGATTGTTGATCCTCACGGTGGGCTTGAAAACAAAGAGAAAGCACAACACATAGCGTAATACTGTTGAAACATTAAACAAACAACATATAAGACAACATATAACAGCTGAATACTGAAATGGTATTTTTAGGACAATAAAATCATTTAATAACAATTAATATTTAATATAATGCACAATTTGCATGGACATATAGATTTAAGCAATTAAAAATCTGAATAGGTGGTTCAACTGCTCCGTAGCACCAATGTTGATGATAGCAATGCCTACTCACCAGATGGAATAGGTTTGCAGGCAGTGGATAATTTAGAGAGTATCCCCTCTCATCTGTGTGCTGCTCTCTGCTTAGCTGGCGTCTCTGTCGGCTCGTGGGTGCAGCTCATCAGCAGGGACTCCTGCAGCTCCAGGAAGCACGTCTGAGCAGATGGAACTCAGCTGCAGCTGATTCAGCACGATGTCAGACACGGACCACCGTGAGCTCGTCTATCTGCTGCTCACTGCTAGCTGGCGTCTCTATCCGCTCGTGGACGCAACTTGTCAGCAGGTACTCCTGCAGGGCGCCAAGCAGGGCGCTTGAATAATGGGAAACCGCAACAGCTGGTTCAACTCGTCGGTGGCTATAAGAGATGGTTAGCTGGCAGCTCACGTTGATTCACCGATGTACGGGGGGTACTACACCAATGTGTGCAGGGCTTGAACCTCCACCCTACGCGTTTCAAGAGCGATCTGCTCTCTTCCTCAGGGGTAACACAAGATAACACTTACTTAGGGTTGGGGATGGAGAAGTATCCAATAGCAATTCTCCAACAGTCCAGTGACATTCAAGATGGAATCAGAAGCTCAACTCCAGCAATCCAGTGACATTCAAGATGGTATCAGAAGCATAACTCCAGCACAACTAAAAACTGTAGGGTTGACACAGTTTATATACCTGTGCAACCCTATTTTAGCAATTCTCCAGCAATCCAGTGACATTCAAGATGGTATCAGAAGCATAACTCCAGCACAACTAAAAACTGTAGGGTTGACACAGTTTATATACCTGGACTAACCCATGCCCTCAGGTAACAGAGTTTGTTGATTGACTAATACTTAATCCCTAGACATTGGTTAACAATCAAGGCAGTTACTTTTGATCACCGTGCTTAGGCCACTCAGCCGTCTGGCCTTTATGACCCATTAGCCTAGCAAATGGCGTCTGCATTTTCAGAGCAAATCCAAAATAAAAAACATATACACTTTAATATCTACACATATTAATAAATTCCATTCTGGTGGGCTCAGTTGGTCGACCTTTGCCAGTTTTTAATGCCTACAGTGACTCCACATATTGGCCAAATATGAACTCTCTGCGATCTCCAGAACTGGAGATACAGAAATGCACTTTAAAACATTAAAATACATACTTATAATGAAACATGGGAACAGGGGAACATTAATTTTCAAGGTACAACAAGGTGCAAACCTCATCCCTGGACCGCAGTCCAGTTAACCTCTTGTCTCTCTGGTGAGGTCAGGGGATGGCCATATGGGGTGCAACCCCTTAAATACCGGGCCACCCCCTTTCTCCCTCTACACCTCCCCTTCTTAATGGGTGACCTGTGGCCCACTGGCAATAACGGGGAGTGGGGCACCGCTGGCACCCTTAACGAACTCAGTCTCAGAGGGATAGTCCTGACATGAAAGTCCATCATCATTGCTGTTTTCACTACCTTTTTTGTGCTGAATAGTAAACGTAAACTCTTGCAAGGCCAAGCTCCACCTTAGCAACTTGGCATTCTCCCCTGATGCCCTCTGCAGCCAACTCAGGGGCTTGTGGTCTGTGAGGACCGTGAAAGCCCTTCCGTACACATAGGGCTGGATTTTTTGAGCGCCCACACAATGGCCAAGCACTCCTCAATGGTGGCATAGGCCACCTCTCTGGGAAGTAGTTTTCGGCTGAGGTACACCACAGTGTGCTCTCTGCCGTCGTCCCCCACTTGGCTCAACACAGCCCCAATGCCATAGTCCGAGGCATCAGTCTATATGAGGAAATGTTTGGTATAGTCTGGGGCAGCCAGTATGGGGGCCCCAGCAAGCGCAGTTTTCAGTGCCTGAAAAGCAGTTTCACAGGCAGGAGTCCAGATGATAAGCACAGACAGTTGCTTCTTAGTCAAATCAGTAAGGGGTTTGGCCACGGCGCTGTACTGTGGGACAAACTTCCTATAGTACCCTGCGGTGCCTAAAAATGCCATGACCTGTTTCTTGGTCTTTGGAACAGGCCACTCCACTATGGCTTTTACCTTGGCTGGCTCTGGTTTGAGGTGCCCTCCACCCACCCGGTGCCCTAAGTACAGGACCTCTGCCATCCCTACGATACACTTAGTGGGTTTCAAGGTAAGCCCAGCCTCCCTGATCCTATCTAGCACCGCAGCTACATGTCCTAAATGGGAGTCCCAGGAATTACTAAAGACAGCAATGTCATCTAAGTAAGCCCTGGCATAGCTCTGCATCCCTTCCAGTAACCTATTGACCAGGCGTTGGAAGGTAGCCGGGGCATTCTTCATCCCAAATGGCATCACCAAAAACTCATAGAGTCCACTTGGAGTGATGAATGCTGACTTCTCCCTAGCCTCCAGGGTCAGGGGGATTTGCCAATAGCCTTTGCTCAAATCCATAGTGGTCAGATACTTTGCCCCCATGAGTTCATCTAGTAACTCATCCATGCGGGGCATGGGGTAGGCATCTGACACCGTCCCAGAGTTGAGAAAGCGGTAGTCCACACAAAACCGGGTGTTCTTGTCCTTCTTAGGAACTAGGACTACCGGGCTTGCCCAAGGACTCTGGGACAGAGTAATAACCCCTAGGGTCAGCATCTCCTCTATCTCCCTCTCCATACTGGTCTTGACCTCTGCTGACACTCTATACGCGTGCTTATGCAGAGGCTGCAGGTCCCCTGTGAGCTCTGGGTGTTTTGTGAGATGTGTGGTCCCTGGCATGTCAGTGAAGAGGGCCCCATACTTAGCTAGCATGTCCCTGGCTTCTCCCTTCTGCCTAGCACTCAACTGTGCCCCTATCTCCACCTGCTCCACAGTGTTTCCCTGCTTGCTATAAATCATAAGGGGTCCTACAAGATCCATCGCTACTTTCTGGAAGGGTTCACACGGTCGCCCGCCTTACCCACTCGCTGGCAGGCATCACAAGAGCGGCAGAAATTGCCCACATCTCGAGATGCCCCTGGCCAGTAGTAATGCTGTAATAACCGGGCTCGCGTTCTGTTGACCCCCTGATGTCCCGCTAACGGAATAGAGTGAGCTACCCGTAACAGTTGCTGTCGGTACCCCTGGGGCTCTACTAGCTGTCGCTTACTGGTCAATTCCTGCTCTATCCCTGGGTTCCCTTCATCTCATCGTCCCTTATACCATAGGCAGTGCTCAGTGCCTTCCCCTGCCTGAGATTCGGACACCCGAAGTCTCACGCCGGCCAGGGTAGGGTCTGTCTTCACAGCCTCCCTAAACTGGGCTCCTAATTCTGGCCACCCCCCAGTAATGTCATTGTCCGGAGAATGGGGAAGGGTGAGGGGAAACAGTAAGTCAGTCTGTGGTTGCAACTGATCCTGGCTTACCTCCCCGGGCTCCTCTGCGCCCTCCGCTAACGTTGGTCCCAAAGGCTGGGGACTGGCACCGCCGCCATTGCCGCTGTCTGGCTCCGGGTAACCGCCGCCACTGCAGCGGGCTTGGGCACTCGGTCGTAGGTGCATGTCATCGGTCCCAGATCGTTGCCAAGAAGAACATCAGCATCCAAACCGGGTAAAACCCCCACCTCCCGCACACCCTGGCCCTCCCCCAATCCAAAAAGATTCTGGCCACTTGCAGAAAACATGGCTCTCCGTCGGCCACAGTAATCTGTATCCCAGGGCCTGGGAGTAATTCCTCTTGCCGGACCATATCAGGTTGGACCAGGGTCACTGCAGCTCCTGAATCCAGCAAGCCGACTGCTTGTTGGTCACCGACTGTGACCGGGGTGAGATGTCTGCTCCGGCCGTCCGTCTGCTGCAGGTCTGCGCTGAGATGTCCTCCGCTCCTGGCTGTAGGCACCGATGAAACCGGGACAGGCGTTGCATGGGACGTCTCGCTGGGAGTTGTCTCCAGGACCGGTCCGGCTGCTTCAGTGGAAGCCACCCGCATACAGGCTACCGGCTACGCAGCTGGGGTGCGTTGCCCCCGATGGGGTCCGCCGGAATGCAGGAGTTCCGGGCAATCTGGTCTGATGTGACCAGGGCGGTTGCAGTTGTAGCACCGGCGCTCGTTCCGGAGCTCCCCCGCCTTCGGTGGACTGCTGCCCGCAGGCGGCCTCTGAGTCCATTGGGGGGTATTGGCAGACTTTCTGTCTGGTGTCGCCGCCACCGCCGCCTTGTCTACTGGTTTAGCGGTCATCAGGGCTCAGCTGGCCACATAGTCATCTGCAAGCCTCGCCACCTCCTGGTAAGTCTTGGGCTTCTTGTCATACACCCAAGCCCTCACCGCCGGCGGGCACTGCTCCATAAGCTGCTCCTGGAAGATGAGGTCCAGCAGGCGTTGGTAAGTCCGTGCCTCATAGCCCTCCACCCAGCGTATCCCGTATAAAGCCATGCGGGTCACGTAGGTAACATAGGACTCCTGGGGCTGCCTCTCCTCCTGCCGGAATTTACCCCGGTAGGCTTCAGGGGTAAAACCGTACTGAAACAATAACAGTTCTTTCAGGTGTTCGTAGTCATCAGCATACTCACCTGGAAGCGCCATCATCGTCTGCTTCGCCAAGCCAGACAGTAAGGGGTCAAAACGTGCAACCTTATGCTGGGAAAGCACTTCGTACTGCCGGCACTGCGTTTCAAAGTTCTTTAAGAAACTGTCACTCTGGTCAGTGCCTTCCACGAACTTGGTGAGACTGTGCTGATCCAGTTTAAGTTCATCTGTGTTGGGTTGGACAGGGGGGCAATAAGCGGGTCTGTTCACTGCCATAGTGATAAACTGCAGCCGCTCCTCCGGTGTCCCTCTGTCTCCCCACGCAGTAATCAGTGCCAACATTTCAGGGGTGAACGGACTGGTAGCCGCAGCAACCAGTACCCCTCCTGTTGCACTGCTCCTAGGAGGTGCACTCGTTCCCTCCCCGAGATTCCGCCGCCCCGGCACTGGGTTCCTTCCCTGATCTCCGGGTGGCTGTAAAAGGGCAAGCTGAGCCGTATCCTGAGGCTCTGCAAGCCAGGCTTCATAGTCACCGATTGCGTCAACCATGTCTGCGACCTCCTTGTTCTCATAGGGCAGTCCATATTCACGGCACTTGTCCTTCAGCTGAGCTCAGGTCCTCATGTTGGATGAGCCTTCAGCCTCGCTCATGGTTCAGTCGCAGCAGTGAGGTGGTGTTACAACTTGTGTTAACTGTTCCACTACTGTATGTTCAATATCTTTAGTCCCAGGAACTTGCAATTACCATCAAGTTCCTACTATGTTACAGTATCCCGCAGTATACTGTAACACAGGTCCAGTTCAATCCCACCGCTTGCCACCAGTTAATTATAGAGCTTGTCACGGTAGCTTATGACAAGATATAATGAACACCAAATATCTGGGTTGAACTGAACGAGGCTTAGATATAATAAAATATAATTTATTCCTTAAATAAGGTGAACACAGCAATATCGAACAATTAACAGACAAGAAGATAACACTTACTTAGGGTTGGGGGATGGAGAAGTATCCACTAGCAATTCTCCAACAGTCCAGTGACATTCAAGATGGAATCAGAAGCACAACTCCAGCAATCCAGTGACATTCAAGATGGTATCAGAAGCATAACTCCAGCACAACTAAAAACTGTAGGGTTGACACAGTTTATATACCTGTGCAACCCTATTCTTAACATTGAACACAGCCTATTGGTGAACAATTATCTAACGTGGAGACTAACAGACTAACAGACTAACCCATGCCCTCAGGTAACAGAGTTTGTTGATTGACTAATACTTAATCCCTAGACATTGGGTAACAATCAAGGCAGTTACTTTTGATCACTGTGCTTAGGCCACTCAGCCGTCTGGCCTTTATGACCCATTAGCCTAGCAAATGGCGTCTGCATTTTCAGAGCACATCCAAAATAAAAAACATATACACTTTAATATCTACACATATTAATAAGTGCCATTCTGGTGGGCTCAGTGGGTCGACCTTTGCCAGTTTTAAATGCCTACAGTGACTCCACATATTGGCCAAATATGAACTCTCTGCGATCTCCAGAACTGGAGATACAGCAATGCACTTTAAAACATTAAAATACATGCTTATAATGAAACATGGGAACAGGGGAACATACATTTTCAAGGTACAACAAGGTGCAAACCTCATGCCTGGACCGCAGTCCAGTTAACCCCTTGTCTCTCTGGTGAGGTCAGGGAATGGCCATATGGGGTGCAACCCCTTTAATACCGGGCCACCCCCTTTCTCCCTCTACAGCGGGTGAGGAGGGCAGACCCTTGAGGGGGGTGAAGTGTACCTGCTTGGAGAAGCGATCAACTACCACCAAGATGGTATTCATGCCCTTAAATCTGGGCAGTTCAACGATAAAGTCCATCGAGATGTGGGAGCAGGGACGCTCCGGGACAGGTAAAGGCATCAGCAGGCCTGAGGGTTTTTGTTGAAGGGCTTTGCTTTGTGCACAGATAGGACCAGCGCTGGTAAACTTCTGAATGGTTTCACAAAGAAAACGACAGTGTGAAAACAGCGCTATAAATAGTGAAATAAATATTAAACCCTAGTCTAGGTGGAATTAGGCCGCCAGGTGAGTGCTGATTGCACAATCAGACACTTAGATGCAGTAAAGAAAAAGAAAACCGGCGCCTTACAAGTTCAGTAGTATATAGAAAGTCAAAAACGATATCATTAAAGTCCCAACAAAGTCCTCTGCTGCAAAAGCGATGGAAGAATTGCTGTGCAGCTCCCACCGTGCATGAAGAGTTATGTGGAGAAAAAACAAACAAACAAAATGATGGTGCAGTATGTCAAACTAATATAACTGACACGATGACCCTAAACACTAATGACAAAACAAAACAAGACAGACAAACTAGACAAACAATAGCAAGGCTAATAGTGATAAAAAGCTAATTTATTAAAACAACATGAATGAAGGGTTCCAGAAGACTAGAAAATCGCCAGGTCCAGATATTGTAAAATTGTCCCTACTCACAAGATGTCAATTTGCCTGTTACAATTTGACATCTTGTGAGTAGGGTCCCAATTTTACAATATCTGGACCTGGCGATTTTCTAGTCTTCTGGAACCCTTCATTCATGTTGGTTTAATACATTAGCTTTTTATCACTATTAGCCTTGCTATTGTTTGTCTAGTTTGTCTGTCTTGTTTTGTTTTGTCATTAGTGTTTAGGGTCATCGTGTCAGTTATATTAGTTTGACATACTGCACCATCATTTTGTTTGTTTGTTTTTTCTCCACATAACTCTTCATGCATTGTCTGAATGGTTTCAGCCATATTAGGCCACCAAAAGGTGAGTTTGAAAAGGTCAAGGGTCCTCCTGAAGCCGGGATGTCCTGCAGAACGGGAGGAATGGCCCCACTTCAAGATCTTGGGGTGAAACTTGGAAGTAGTGTAATGGGCATTCCCTCCTGTCTGACCCACCCAATCTCACATTGGCCCGTGTGGTCTAACCGGTCCCCATTACATGATCGTGTCTGGTGGTGCACCTGTAGGCAACAGGGCTCCTCAGTTTCCCGCTTGATGGTATTAGGGGATGTCATCCAGACAGGCAGCTGAGCTGAGGTAGTGGGTGCGAGTCCTACCTATATCATGTGCAGCGCCTCCACCTCATCAGGATCTGTGCTTCCGCAGGGAGATGGTACAGGTGAGGAACTCCTTCTTGGTGCCATCCACTGTTGAGTAATCTCACACTCACACAGTGGGGGTATCTTTGAACAGGGCATCTTTATTTGCATGGTATGGGCAAGCTGCCCCTCACAGCTAGCAGCTCAGCCGCTTATCTCTTTGCAGCACTCCATTAAGAAGGTCCCTTCTCCTCTAATAGATCTGCTTTCCACCTTTACTCTCAAAGAGATTCCCCAACTTCTCTGTCTGCTGTAAGCTCCTCTTTCTACCTCTGCATCTCACTCTTGAGCTGCTCTGTCTCTATCAGCTCCTCTAACTCTGCTGCGTAGGCTCACTGACTCACAGCTAGCATGAGACCACTGCAACACTGTTGCAGACCTTCACGTGCCTCTCACTGAACAGAGGCAGCACAACTACAGGAAACTGAACTCCTAACTTTAGGCAGTGCTGTGTCTTATATCACCCCCCAGAGAACAAACCTGCTCTGTATCACTAAGTGTGGACACAAGGCATGTTGTCACTTCCTTTGGGATATATGACACCTTACCAGGGTTTGAGGGCAAACCTCATGATTGTTGCTGGCAAGCCTGCATACTTATCATGTTTACTGCCAGCATGAGAAAGAGATATGTACACCAATCTTACACATGGCTACATAGCATAGAACCTTCCCTCCGGTACCTCTAGACCACTCGGAATGTGCCTCTGTGCCCCAATGATCTTGTCCAGAATGTCGAACGAGGCAGTTGAGATGATGAGTCTCCTGGGTATAATTTCTCGGGAACTTCTTCGGACTTCTCTTCCAGAGCAAACTGTCTAGAAAGAGTGTCGGCCTTCACATTCTTAGTGCCAGGAACCTAGAATAGAATACTGCCCAGCGAGTTTGGCGGGACCCCAGACGACGTGCAGACTCAATATATAAAAGATTTTTGTGGTCGGTAAGTAAATAATAATAATAATAATAATAATAATAATAGCATGTTCTTGTATAGCGCTGCTAGTTTTACGAAGTGCTTTTAGAGAGACATTTTGCAAGCACAGGTCCCTGCCCTGTGGAGCACACAATCTATGTTTTTGGTGCCTAAGGCACAGGGAGATAAGGTGACTTGCCCAAGGTCACCAGGAGCCAACACCAGGAATTGAACCAGGCTCCCCTGCTTCAAACTCTCAATGCCAGTCAGTGTATTTACTCACTGAGCCACTCCTTCTCCCTAAGTATAGAAATTGACTCTCTAGACCCTTCCAGCAGGTGCCTCCACTCCTGAGGAGCCATCTTGATAGCCAGTAAATCTGTTGCCCACGTCATAATTCTTCTCGGCAGAAGAAACATTTCTTGAGAAAAAACCACAGGGATGTAAATTGTCTTGAGTACAAGATCTCTGCGAGAGTACAGCCCCTGCTCCACAATCCGAGGCATCAACCTCTAAGACAAAGGGTAGACTGTTGTCTGGAGGACGAAGAATGGGAGCCGAGACAAATGCTCTCTTTAAGCTTTTGAAGGCCGAGACTGCCTCATGAGACCAGGCTTTGGCTCGAGCCCTTTTTTAGTGAGAGCTGTGATAGGAGCAATAATAGTTAAAAAACCTTGGATACATTTCCGATAGTAGTTGTGAAAGCCTAGGAAGCATTGAATGGCCTTGAGAGAATTAGGTTGCAGACAATCCAGGATGGCTTTAAGTTTCTCGGGGTCCATGGAAAATCCTTTATCCGAGATGACATATCCTAAGAAGGATGTGGAGGCTTGATGAAAGAGACATTTTTCCATTTTGGCGTATAAGTGATTGGCGCGGAGGCGAGAGAGGACGAGCCTGGTGTGTTGTATGTGATCTTGAAGGTTCTTCAAAAAAATGAGAATATCATCCAGGTATATAATCACGAATGAGTTAAGTACATCTCGAAAAATGTCATTTATAAAATCTTGAAACACAGCCGAAGCGTTACAGAGTCCGAAAGGCATCACAAGATACTCGTAATGCCCGCTGCGCGTATTGAAAGCGCTCTTCCATTCATCACCCTCTCGAATACTGGTAAGATTAGATGCCCCCCAAAAGTCCAGTTTAGTGAATAGCTTGGGTCCCGGAAGTCTGTTGAAAAGTTCAGAGAGGAGGTGGAGAGGGTATCGATTCTTGACTGTGATCCGATTGAGGCCCCGGTAGTCAATGCAGGGTCTAAGCGTATTGTCCTTTTCTTGACGAAGAAGAACCCGGCCCTGGCGGGGGAAGAAGAACTACGTATAAATCCTTTTCCGAGGTTCTCACGTATGTACTCGTCCATGGCCTCGGTCTCGGGAAAAGAGAGAGGATATGTAACATGTATGTTCCAACGTATCCCTTTAAGAGGTGTAACATTCATCTAATATGGATCTCATGTGATATTCAATATCCCCAAAATATACTCTTCAAAAGAATCACTGATTTATATTAATATTGGTCATCTCTTAAGTAATATCATCTGATAATTAATTAGTTAATTATACAGGGGTGAAAGTCTGAGGTGGGTTAAATTAGACAGGGTGTGTGAAGCAAGCTGCGCGGCTACAGGGAGTGTCGGCCGGGCGTGTGTGCGGAGCTGAAGAGGACGGAGGTGCATTTTTTAAAGTTAAGGGAGAACAGTGTTTTTATTAGGTGAAGAAGCATGGTCTCAGATGTGAGTGTGTGTGAGTGTGTGTAGACAGGGGTGACAGTGAGTGTGTGTGTACACGGGGTGACAGTGAGTGTGTGTAGACAGGGGTGACAGTGAGTGTGTGTGTACACGGGGTGACAGTGAGTGTGTGTGTACATGGGTTGACAGTGAGTGTGTGTGTAGACGGGGGTGACAGTGAGTGTGTGTTTATTAGGTGAAGAAGCGTGGTCTCAGGTGTGAGTGTGTGTGTGTATGTGTGTGTGTGTACACGGGGGTGACAGCGAGTGTGTGTGAAGCATGGTCTCAGGTGTGAGTGTGTGTGTACACAGAGGTGACAGTGAGTGTGTGTATACACGGGGTGACAGTGACTGTGTGTGTGTGTACACATGGGTGACAGTGAGTGTGTGTGTAGACAGGGGTGACAGTGAGTGTGTGTATGTAGACAGGGGTGACAGTGAGTGTGTGTGTGTGTACTGTGACAAACGGCTTACTCCGGGGCTCCGTCGTTTGTCCGGGACTGTTTAGAACACGGTCTTTTAGGGTAGGTTAAATGATGAGGCGTCACGTACTGTTCCTTTAAACAGGCTATGCCTGGTTTATTCAGTCCCAGGCACTGAGACTGCCACAGTGCATACAACAGAAAACAGATCAAAACAAAAGCTGCTCACCTGAGCGATAACTTAACTTAGATATCCCTGACTCAGGGTTGGAAGTGGCTTTTCCACTTCCAACATCAAAACACGGTACTTTTGCAGTCTTACACAAATGAACAGAAAGATTGAACCTGTTTGGGGAAGAGGCTTCTCCCCTCTGTAGTTCAGCAGCCTTCCAGCCTCCTGGCTCTTGTGGGGAGACCAGAGCAAACAGGAAATCAGTCTTTCATACCTGATTCCTAATTAGCATGACAGGTGACAGAAATCAGGCAGCAGACAAACTCTGGTCTGGATCTCTCATCCCTCAGTTCCAGCGCTTGCCAAACTGTGGGATGGAGTGTATGTATTATAAGGCTGCACTCCCAGGCCAAACAGGATAGAAACTGTCTAGTATCCTGGGAGCCCTATATACGGAATTTATTACCATCCCCTGGTTTCTGTCACATATCCTCCCCCCCAGCTCAGACCTCGAGGGATGAGCGACCATGGATATTAGGGAGTGCATCCTTGACAACCCGTCAGCATTGCCATGTTTGTGCCCTGACCTGTGTTCCACAGAAAATTTAAAGGGTTGTAGGCTTAGGAACCACCTGGTCACTCTAGCATTCTTTTCCCTGTTTTGACACATCCAGGTAAGGGGTGCATGATCTGTGACCAACCGGAATTTTCTCCCCAACAGGTAGTATTTGAGCGTCTCTACAGCCCACTTTATTGCGAGACACTCTTTCTCTACTATGGAGTAATTTTTCTCCTGGGGATTTAGTTTCCTACTTAAATAAAGGATGGGGTGCTCCTCACCTTGAGACTCCTGGGAGAGTACCGCCCCCAGCCCTACCTCAGATGCGTCGGTTTGGACTACGAACTCTTTGGAGAAGTCAGGTGTGACCAACACTGGTTGGGCACAGAGAGCTTCTTTCAGGCTTCTAAAGGCCTGTTCGGTTTCGGGGGACCACTTTACCATTAGCGGTCCTCTTGCTTTTGTGAGGTCAGTTAGTGGGGTTGCCTTAGTTGCAAAATTGGGAATAAACCTTCTATAGTACCCAATTAACCCCAAAAAGGTCCTTACTTGTTTTTTTGTAACTGGCCTTGGCCAATTTTGTATCGCCTCCACTTTGAGTGTTTGGGGTTTGAGTAAACCTCTGCCAATAGAATATCCCAGATACTTGGCCTCCTCCAGACCAATAGTGCATTTAGCGGGGTTAGCAGTTAGTCCAGCAGACCGGACTGCGTCAAGCACAGCTTGGACCTTTGGAAGGTGGGATTGCCAATCTTCACTATGGATTACCACATCATCCAGGTAGGCGGCAGCATACCGAGCATGTGGTTTTAAAATTTTATCCATCATTCTTTGGAATGTGGCGGGAGCTCCATGTAAGCCAAAAGGCAACACCTTATACTGAAAGAGGCCGTCTGGGGTTGAGAAGGCTGTCTTTTCTTTTGCCCTTTCTGTGAGGGGAACCTGCCAGTACCCTTTTGTTAGGTCTAGGGTTGTGAGATATCGGGCTTTGCCCAGTCTCTCTACAAGTTCATCTACCCTGGGCATAGGATAAGTATCAAATTTTGACACCGCGTTTAGTTTCCGGTAGTCATTACAAAACCTTGTTGTACCATCTGGCTTTGGGACTAAGACTATAGGGCTGTTCCACCCACTTTGGGATTCCTCAATTACACCTAGTTTTAGCATTTTTTTAACCTCTAAACTTATAGCCTTTCTTTTGGCCTCTGGGATTCGGTACGGTTTAAGGTTAACTCGGACCCCCGGTTCAGAGACTAGGTCATGTTCAATTACGCTAGTTCTACCTGGCCGTATAGAGAAGATTTCTTTGTTTCTTTTCACTAAATTCTGAACCTCTCGTTTCTGATGAACAGACAGGGTTTCAGCTATGCTAACCTCTGGGTCAGTTTCTTGATTCTCTGACGGACCTGGGGGTACTAGGGTTAACAAGACTTCTCTATCTTTCCAGGGCTTGAGTAGGTTTATATGGTAAATTTGCTCAGGTTTCCTCCTACCTGGCTGTCTTACCTTATAATTTACTTCTCCCACTCTTTCCAAGACCTCATATGGCCCATGCCATTTAGCAAGGAATTTACTCTCCACGGTGGGAACCAGAACTAGTACCCTATCACCTGGAGAAAAAATTCTGACCCTAGCACCCTTATTATATGTATTCCTCTGTGCTTCTTGAGCTTTCTCCATGTGTTCCCTCACTATGGGTAGGACTGCAGCAATGCGGTCCTGCATCTGGGCAACATGCTCTATTACACTTCTGTAAGGGGTAACCTCGTGTTCCCAAGTCTCTTTGGCTATATCCAGTAAGCCCCTTGGGTGTCGGCCATACAATAGTTCAAACGGGGAGAAGCCTGTGGATGATTGGGGAACTTCCCTAATGGCAAATAACAGGTACGGTAACAAACAATCCCAGTTTTTCCCATCTTTATCAACCGCCCGCCGTAACATGCTCTTTAAGGTTTTATTGAACCTTTCCACTAAACCATCTGTTTGTGGATGATAGACTGAGGTTCTGAGATGCTTGATTTTTAGGAGTTTACATAGCTCTTTCGTTACTTGGGACATAAATGGTGTTCCCTGGTCAGATAGAATCTCTTTAGGAATCCCGACCCGGGAAAACAGAACTACTAACTCTTTTGCTATGTTTTTAGCTGAGGTGCTACGTAGGGGAACTGCCTCCGGATATCGGGTGGCATAATCTAATATTACCAATATATGCTGATGTCCCCTAGCAGACTTTATTAGGGGTCCTACTAGATCCATAGCAATCCGGTCAAATGGTACCTCTATTATGGGAAGGGGTACCAATGGGCTGCGGTACGCCTTGAACGGGGCGGTGATCTGACATTCTGGGCATGAGGAACAATAATTCGTAATTTCTGCCAGAACCCCAGGCCAATAGAAGCTTCGGAGAACCTTTTCTTTTGTCTTTTCCACCCCTAGGTGTCCCCCCAATGGATGACTATGTGCGAGGTGTAATACTACGTTACGGAATGTCCGTGGTACCAACAATTGTTTAGTTGTAACTGATTTCCTTTTATCAACCCGATATACTAGGTCGTTCTCTACCTCGAAGTAGGGGTAAGCAAGTGACCTATCTGGTTGGCCAGGAGTACTATTCTGGTCCCGTATATTTCCCCTTGCTACCGCTAATGTGGGGTCCTCCCACTGGGCCTTCTTAAAACTCCCAGGACTGACCTCTAGGTCAGCGAGGGTCTTATCCGGTTCTGGGTTGGTAAGTGTCTGCTCAACATCTTGATTTGGGGTATTCCCTACCAAAGTAGTGATGGGGAAGGGAATTTTACAGCACTCCTCCTTTTCCCCCTTCTTATTTGGGCCCTCGTCAACCTCCATTTCTGAAAAAGGGAAAGGATTTGTTTCTTCTAATACTTCGTTATGGTCCGCTATTGAACTCTGGGCGCTATTCTGAGCGGGGGACCACATTTTTAGAAAATGGGGAAAGTCGGTCCCTATTAACACATCATGTGCCAGTTTGGGTACAATACCCACCTTGAAATCTAAAGAACCAAACTCTGTTTCAAAAAAAACATCAACAGTGGAATATTCATGATTATCCCCATGTATACAACAAATTGCCACTCTTTGTGAACTGTTTCCCTGTTTCTTCTTAATGGGCAAGAGGTATTCGGACACTAGTGTGACCATGCTCCCAGAGTCAAGAAGTGCCCGAACCCTCTTACCATTAACCTTTACAAATGCCCACAGATGGTTATTCAAGGGGTCCTCTGGGCTAGGGCCCATACATTGGGACAACAGCGAATAAGGTTCCACGCTGTTGCATTGCATGGGCTCATCATTTAGTGGGCAGATTTTTGCTGTGTGGCCCCTCTCATGACAATTTACACATTTAGGTACATAGTCTGTGTCCCACTTAGAGCCTTTTCCCGGCTCCCCATGTTGGCTATTGCCCTTAGTGTGCGAACCACTGTTGCTGGTGCTGCGTGAAGGTGGTCGCCGCTCTTCAGCGCCCCTTAACCCCGGTACCCTTTTACCGTCTCTGGAAGAGTCCTGGAACCTCGGGTAGTGGGGTTGCTCCACGACTGTGGGTTGCGGGTGCTCTTCTGCTGCATTGTACCTTTCTACGAGGGCCACAAGCTCATCCGCATTGTGGGGGTCACTCCGACTGACCCAACGGCGTAAGGCAGAGGGAAGTTTCCTCAAGAACTGGTCCATGACCAACCGTTCCACGATGTGGCTGGCTGAGTTGATCTCGGGTTGTAGCCACTTCCGGGCGAGGTGGATGAGGTCATACATCTGGCTTCGGGTGGCTTTATCCATCGTGAAGGACCATGCGTGAAACCTTTGGGCGCGAACAGCCGTGGTTACGCCGAGGCGGGCGAGGATCTCGAACTTCAATTTTGCATAGACGTTAGCTTCGGCTGGCTCTAGATCAAAGTAAGCCTTCTGGGGTTCGCCGCTTAGGAAGGGTGCGATTAGACCAGCCCACTCAGCTTCTGGCCATCCCTCTCTCTGTGCCGTGCGTTCAAACGTGAGAAGATAGGCTTCCACATCATCCGAGGGTCCCATCTTCTGAAGGTAGTGGCTTGCCCTGGTCATTTTCGGAACTGGGGCTGCCACTGCCAGTGGAAGGTTACTGATAGTCCCCCTCAGGATCTCGAGTTCCTGCTGTAAGCCCTGAGCGAACCGCTGTTGCTCCTCTCTCAGCAAGCGGTTTGTCTCTTGCTGGTTTGCATTCGCGTTTTGCAGGGCTTCATTCGTCTGTTGCTGGTTTGCATTCGCCTGTTGCTGGTTGGAATTCGCCTGTTGCTGGTTGGCATTAATCTCTTGCTGGGCTATTAGCAGCTGTTGCTGGGCTGCATTCGTCTGCTGCTGGTTTGCATTAGTTTCTTGCTGGGCTATTAACAGCTGTTGCTGGGTTTCATTCGTGTCTTTCTGGGCAGCGACATTGCGTACCAGCGCACCCACCACGTCTTCCATCTTGTTTGCAGAGGATGAAAAAAACTTTTTTTTTTTTTTTTCAAAGTTCTTCAACCCGCAGACCCCCTAGTGCTCTGCCCGCATTCTCCACCATATGTGACAAACGGCTTACTCCGGGGCTCCGTCGTTTGTCCGGGACTGTTTAGAACACGGTCTTTTAGGGTAGGTTAAATGATGAGGCGTCACGTACTGTTCCTTTAAACAGGCTATGCCTGGTTTATTCAGTCCCAGGCACTGAGACTGCCACAGTGCATACAACAGAAAACAGATCAAAACAAAAGCTGCTCACCTGAGCGATAACTTAACTTAGATATCCCTGACTCAGGGTTGGAAGTGGCTTTTCCACTTCCAACATCAAAACACGGTACTTTTGCAGTCTTACACAAATGAACAGAAAGATTGAACCTGTTTGGGGAAGAGGCTTCTCCCCTCTGTAGTTCAGCAGCCTTCCAGCCTCCTGGCTCTTGTGGGGAGCCCAGAGCAAACAGGAAATCAGTCTTTCATACCTGATTCCTAATTAGCATGACAGGTGACAGAAATCAGGCAGCAGACAAACTCAGGTCTGGATCTCTCATCCCTCAGTTCCAGCGCTTGCCAAACTGTGGGATGGAGTGTATGTATTATAAGGCTGCACTCCCAGGCCAAACAGGATAGAAACTGTCTAGTATCCTGGGAGCCCTATATACGGAATTTATTACCATCCCCTGGTTTCTGTCACAGTACACAGGGGTGACAGTGAGTGTGTGTACACAGGGGTGACAGTGAGTGTGTGTACACGGGGTGACAGTGAGTGTGTATGTAGACAAGGGTGTGAGTGTGTGTGTGTACACAGGGGTGAGAGTGAGTGTGTGTGTACACAGGGGTGACAGTGAGTGTGTGTGCACACGGGGTGACAGTGTGTGTGTACACGGGGTGACAATGAGTGTGTATGAAGCATGGTCTCAGGTTTGTGTGTGTGTATACACAGGGGTGACAGTGCGTGTGTGTGTAGACAGGGGTGACAGTGAGTGTGTGTGTGTACACAGGGGTGACAGTGAGTGTGTGTGTACACAGGGGTGACAGTGAGTGTGTGTGTACACGGGGTGACAATGAGTGTGTATGAAGCATGGTCTCAGGTTTGTGTGTGTGTATACACAGGGGTGACAGTGCGTGTGTGTGTAGACAGGGGTGACAGTGAGTGTGTGTGTGTACACAGGGGTGACAGTGAGTGTGTGTGTACACAGGGGTGACAGTGAGTGTGTGTGTACACGGGGTGACAGTGAGTGTGTATGTACACAGGGGTGACAGTGAGTATGTGTTTTTTAGGTGAAGACGCATGGTCTCAGGTGTGAGTGTGTGTGTGTGTGTGTACACAGGGGTGACAGTGAGTGTGTGTTTATTAGGTGAAGAAGCATGGTCTCAGGTGTGAGTGTATGTGAGTGTGTGTACACGGGGGTGACAGTGAGTGTGTGTGAAGCATGGTCTCAGGTTTGAGTGTGTGTGTACACAGGGGTGACAGTGAGTGTGTGTGTACACAGGGGTCACAGTGAGTGTGTGTGTAGACAGGGGTGAGAGTGAGTGTGTGTGAGTGTGTGTGTACATGGGGGTGACAGTGAGTGTGTGTGAAGCATGGTCTCAGGTGTGAGGGTGTGTGTACACAGGGGTGACAGTGAGTGTGTGTGAAGCATGGTCTCAGGTGTGAGTGTGTGTGTACACAGGGGTGACAGTGAGTGTGTGTGTACACAGGGGTGACAGTGAGTGTGTGTGTACACAGGGGTGACAGTGAGTGTGTGTACACAGGGGTGACAGTGAGTGTGTGTGTACACGGGGTGACAATGAGTGTGTATGAAGCATGGTCTCAGGTTTGTGTGTGTGTATACACAGGGGTGACAGTGCGTGTGTGTGTAGACAGGGGTGACAGTGAGTGTGTGTGTGTGTACACAGGGGTGACAGTGAGTGTGTGTGTACACAGGGGTGACAGTGAGTGTGTGTGTACACGGGGTGACAATGAGTGTGTATGAAGCATGGTCTCAGGTTTGTGTGTGTGTATACACAGGGGTGACAGTGCGTGTGTGTGTGTAGACAGGGGTGACAGTGAGTGTGTGTGTGTACACAGGGGTGACAGTGAGTGTGTGTGTACACAGGGGTGACAGTGAGTGTGTGTGTACACAGGGGTGACAGTGAGTGTGTGTGTACACAGGGGTGACAGTTAGTGTGTGTGTACACGGGGTGACAGCGAGTGTGTGTATAGAAAGGGGTGAGAGTGAGTGTGTGTGAGTGTGTGTGTACATGGGGGTGACAGTGAGTGTGTGTGAAGCATGGTCTCAGGTGTGAGTGTGTGTGTACACAGGGGTGACAGTGAGTGTGTGTGTACACAGGGGTCACAGTGAGTGTGTGTGTAGACAGGGGTGAGAGTGAGTGTGTGTGAGTGTGTGTGTACATGGGGGTGACAGTGAGTGTGTGTGAAGCATGGTCTCAGGTGTGAGGGTGTGTGTACACAGGGGTGACAGTGAGTGTGTGTGAAGCATGGTCTCAGGTGTGAGTGTGTGTGTACACAGGGGTGACAGTGAGTGTGTGTGTACACAGGGGTGACAGTGAGTGTGTGTGTACACAGGGGTGACAGTGAGTGTGTGTACACAGGGGTGACAGTGAGTGTGTGTGTACACGGGGTGACAATGAGTGTGTATGAAGCATGGTCTCAGGTTTGTGTGTGTGTATACACAGAGGTGACAGTGCGTGTGTGTGTAGACAGGGGTGACAGTGAGTGTGTGTGTGTACACAGGGGTGACAGTGAGTGTGTGTGTACACAGGGGTGACAGTGTGTGTGTGTACACAGGGGTGACAGTGAGTGTGTGTGTACACAGGGGTGACAGTTAGTGTGTGTGTACACGGGGTGACAGTGAGTGTGTGTATAGAAAGGGGTGAGAGTGAGTGTGTGTGTGTGTGTGTACACAGGGGTGAGAGTGAGTATGTGTGTACACAGGGGTGACAGTGAGTGTGTGTGTACACAGGGGTGACAGTGAGTGTGTGTGTACATGGGGTGATAGTGAGAGTGTGTGTACACAGGGGTGACAGTGACTGTGTGTGTAGACGGGGTGACAGTGAGTGTGTGTGTATGTAGACAGGGGTGACTGAGTGTGTGTGTGTACTCGGGGTGACAGTGAGTGTGTGTGTAGATGGAGGTGACAGTGAGTGTGTGTAGACAGGGGTGACAGTGAGTGTGTGTGTGTAGACGGGGTGACAGTGAGTGTGTGTGTGTAGACGGGGGTGACAGTGAGTGTGTGTTTAGACAGGGATGACAGTGAGTGTGTGTGTGTGTGTCGAAAGGGGTGAGAGTGTGAGATGGATCAAAGTTACCTTGGACTCCGAAAGGGTTCTCTGGGGGTATGGTGTGTCAGTGTGAGTGGGTGACTGTGGAGTAGGTGTGTCAGTGTCCGTGGGTGACAGTGGGGTAGGTGTGTGTAAGTATGAGTGGGTGACAGTGGGGTAGGTGTGTCAGTGTCAGTGGGTGACAGTGGGGTAGGTGTGTGTCAGTGTGTGTGGGTAACAGTGGGGTATGGTGTGTCAGTGTGAGTGGGTGACAGTGGGGTAGGTGTGTCAGTGTCAGTGGGTGACAGTGGGGTAGATGTGTGTAAGTGTGAGTGGGTGACAGTGGGGTATGGTGTGTCAGTGTCAGTGGGTGACAGTGGGGTAGGTGTGTGTCAGTGTGAGTGGGTGACAGTGGGGTAGCTGAGTGTCAGTGTGAGTGTGTGACAGTGGGGTAGGTGTGTCAGTATCAGTGGGTGACAGTGGGGTAGGTGTGTGTCAGTGTCAGTGTGTGACAGTGGGGTAGGTGTGTGTCAGTGTCAGAGGGTGACAGTGGTGTAGGTGTGTGTCAGTGTCAGTGGGTGACAGTGGGGTAGGTGTATGTCAGTGTCAGTGGGTGACAGTGGGGTAGGTGTGTGTCAGTATCAGTGGGTGACAGTGGGGTAGGTGTGTGTCAGTGTCAGTGGGTGACAGTGGGGTAGGTGTGTGTCAGTGTGAGTGGGTGACAGTGGGGTAGGTGTGTGTCAGTGTCAGTGGGTGACAGTGGGGTAAGTGTGTGTCAGTGTCAGTGGGTGACAGTGGGGTAGGTATGTGTCGGTGGCAGTGGGTGACAGTGGGGTAGGTATGTCAGTATCCGTGGGTGACAGTGGCGCAGGTGTGTGTCAGTGTCACTGGGTGACAGTGGGGTAGGTGTGTGTCAGTGTCAGTGGGTGACAGTGGGGTAGGTGTGTGTCAGTGTCAGTGGGTGACAGTGGGGTAGGTGTGTGTCAGTGTCAGTGGGTGACAGTGGGGTAGGTGTGTGTCAGTGTCAGTGGGTGACAGTGGGGTAGGTGTGTGTCAGTGTCATTGGGTGACAGTGGGGTAGGTGTGTGTCAGTGGGTGACAGTGGGGTAGGTGTGTGTCAGTGTGAGTGGGTGACAGTGGGGTAGGTGTGTGTCAGTGTCAGTGGGTGACAGTGGGGTAGGTGTGTGTCAGTGTCAGTGGGTGACAGTGGGGTAGGTATGTGTCGGTGTCAGTGGGTGACAGTGGGGTAGGTGTGTCAGTGTCAGTGTGTGATAGTGGGGTAGGTGTGTGTCAGTGTCAGAGGGTGACAGTGGGGTAGGTGTGTGTCAGTGTCAGTGGGTGACAGTGGGGTAGGTGTGTGTCAGTGTCAGTGGGTGACAGTGGGGTAGGTGTGTGTCAGTATCAGTGGGTGACAGTGGGGTAGGTGTGTGTCAGTGTCAGTGGGTGACAGTGGTGTAGGTGTGTGTCAGTGTGAGTGGGTGACAGTGGGGTAGGTGTGTGTCAGTGTCAGTGGGTGACAGTGGGGTAGGTGTGTGTCAGTGTCAGTGGGTGACAGTGGGGTAGGTATGTGTCGGTGGCAGTGGGTGACAGTGGGGTAGGTATGTCAGTATCAGTGGGTGACAGTGGGGCAGGTATGTGTCAGTGTCAGTGGGTGACAGTGGGGTAGGTGTGTGTCAGTTTCAGTGGGTGACAGTGGGATAGGTGTGTGTCAGTGTCAGTGGGTGACAGTGGGGTAGGTGTGTGTCAGTGTCAGTGGGTGACAGTGGGGTAGGTGTGTGTCAGTGTCAGTGGGTGACAGTGGGGTAGGTGTGTGTCAGTGTGAGTGGGTGACAGTGGGGTAGGTGTGTGTCAGTGTCAGTGGGTGACAGTGGGGTAGGTGTGTGTCAGTGTCAGTGGGTGAGAGTGGGGTAGGTGTGTGTCAGTGTCAGTGGGTGACAGTGGGGTAGGTGTGTGTCAGTGTCATTGGGTGACAGTGGGGTAGGTGTGTGTCAGTGGGTGACAGTGGGGTAGGTGTGTGTCAGTGTGAGTGGGTGACAGTGGGGTAGGTGTGTGTCAGTGTCAGTGGGTGACAGTGGGGTAGGTGTGTGTCAGTGTGAGTGGGTGACAGTGGGGTCGGTGTGTGTCAGTGTCAGTGGGTGACAGTGGGGTAGGTGTGTGTCAGTGTCAGTGGGTGACAGTGGGGTAGGTATGTGTCGGTGTCAGTGGGTGACAGTGGGGTAGGTGTGTCAGTGTCAGTGTGTGACAGTGGGGTAGGTGTGTGTCAGTGTCAGAGGGTGACAGTGGGTTAGGTGTGTGTCAGTGTCAGTGGGTGACAGTGGGGTAGGTGTGTGTCAGTGTCAGTGGGTGACAGTGGGGTAGGTGTGTGTCAGTATCAGTGGGTGACAGTGGGGTAGGTGTGTGTCAGTGTCAGTGGGTGACAGTGGTGTAGGTGTGTGTCAGTGTGAGTGGGTGACAGTGGGGTAGGTGTGTGTCAGTGTCAGTGGGTGACAGTGGGGTAGGTGTGTGTTAGTGTCAGTGGGTGACAGTGGGGTAGGTATGTGTCGGTGGCAGTGGGTTACAGTGGGGTAGGTATGTCAGTATCAGTGGGTGACAGTGGGGCAGGTGTGTGTCAGTGTCAGTGGGTGACAGTGGGGTAGGTGTGTGTCAGTGTCAGTGGGTGACAGTGGGATAGGTGTGTGTCAGTGTCAGTGGGTGACAGTGGGGTAGGTGTGTGTCAGTGTCAGTGGGTGACAGTGGGGTAGGTGTGTGTCAGTGTCAGTGGGTGACAGTGGGGTAGGTGTGTGTCAGTGTCAGTGTGTGACAGTGGGGTAGGTGTGTGTCAGTGTCAGTGGGTGACAGTGGGGTAGGTGTGTGTCAGTGTCAGTGGGTGACAGTGGGATAGGTGTGTGTCAGTGTGAGTGGGTGACGGTGGGGTAGGTGTGTGTCAGTGTCAGTGGGTGACAGGGGGGTAGTTGTGTGTCAGTGTGTGACAGTGGGGTATGGTGTGTCAGTGTGAGTGGGTTACAGTGGGGTAGGTGTGTGTCAGTGTCAGTGGGTGACAGTGGGGTAGGTGTGTGTCAGTGCCAGTGGGTTGCAGTGGGGTAGGTGTGTGTCAGTGTCAGTGGGTGACAGTGGGGTAGGTGTGTGTCAGTGGGTTGCAGTGGGGTAGGTGTGTGTCAGTGATGTCACTGTACCTTTTCGCCAAAGAGAGTCATGTGGGAGGCTGACTATGGGCGGGCGGACACAGGGACCAATGTTTGTGTGTGTCATAGTGGAGTTTACCTCTTGGCCAATGAGAGTCCCGGGTGGGCGGGCAGACCCACGGACTAATCTGATTGGCCACATCTACAATCCCACAAACTTCAGATTTATATATTAAGATATATATATTTTTATTTTATTTATTTTGTGTGGGTGTCCGAAGTGGGTTTTAGCCCCAACGGTGGTTTGTTTAGGGCTTGCGGGTGGGTAGCGGGAGGGCTTAACCCCTTGATGACCGTAGCGGTATTAACAGTATGTGTATTTGTCATTTTTCAATGATTATCCAGATTAAATAAAAAATGTCTTCTTTAAATTCACAGGAATCATTGAAACACCCCCACACCCAAAGAAAAATTACAGTAATATACTGTACAGTGCAGTATATATTACAGTACAATTACAAAGGAAGTGATTGTAAGAATGGTAAAAATTATTAATTTATCAAAAACATGATTCACATTATGGTTTATTTAAATCAGTCCTTCAAAAAGGGATAACACGAAGGAGTGATCACAGGACCTTACCAATTGAATAAAGTAATTGAATACGTGAATTCACAACATAATGAAGCTGACAACCACAGCAATATTAGAATGAGTTCACAGTATAAGTTTTGTGAAAACACCTATCATGGAAAGCAGGAAATGCAGGCTCACTGACTGAAGAGATAAGTAACTGACTACTGGGGTCTACACAGATAGAACCAGGAGACTGCAGACACTACATTAAAACAGCTCCAAGTAGGAGACTGACAACATTGCGCGTCCAACGCGCGTTTCCCTCCAGCAAAGGAGCTTCTTCAGGGACAAATTTTACTGGGGGGAGAGGTCTGAACCCTTTTATACCCTTGCAGTACCCTAATTACAAAATCAATAGCTATCAGCTGTTGCACATGCGCACTGAGCTCACGCCCAAACTGACTCAATAAACTACTTAAAAGCTACCGAAATGCAATCTCTGTGGAATCCTTAGCATTGTACCTTTATTTTGACGTGTTTACGTGTTTTTCCGACCGTTTGCAGAGCTTCTAAGGCCATAAATCATTCGCGACGTCTACTGCGCATGCGCGGGGAATTAGAAAATATTTCCAATGGGTCCGTGCGTATTGCGCATGCGCGGTGACTTTGAAATTCTTGACAATTTCTGCCCGTTCGTATTGCGCATGCGCGGGGACTTAGAAATTATTTATTATTTCTGCCCAAACTTATTGCGCGTGCGCAGGGACTCAGAAATTGTCCAATGTTGCTACCAGTACTAAAGCAAAGGCATTCAATAGGCAGGAGCGGGCTGATGATCTCAAACAGCCACATTCCTACTGATGGCAGATAAATAAAGTTCTGATAGATCACATGCATCAGGTACTAACCATAGGAAGGGGATAAGGGTATACAAGACCTGTATGGCACATTTTATATAGAGTAATTGCACAAGTAAAATTGTTCACAACCCCCCATAGATATATTATACTACACAATGTGTCAACGTACAATGCAGTGATGGATAGAAGCATAAAATAATTCAAGAAACATATATGTATATATGCGCGATGTTTATGATCTATTCTCATTATATACAGCACATATACACACCTTACACAAACACTAAACCCACTGCTGGGTTTAGACCTTTAGTATTATAGTCACCAGTCTAAATAATAATGCTACTGTAATATATTTTATATTTCAATACCAGGCGCTGGAAACTGTCATAGTGGACATTGAAAATGACATAGCTGGTCATAAGAGAGACCAATAGAAAGTATGTTCACAATGTGAGGGAACAGGGGAATACATTTGTCCGACCAAAAGACCCCCCAGGCAAATAAAGGGTGTAAAGGTGAACCCCTCATTGAGACCATTAGGGCTCCTAGTTTTTAACTTGTAAATCCATTCCGCTTCGATTTGAAGCAAGGATTGGTCAGTGTTACCTCCTCTCATGGGGCATTTCAGCTGATAAATGCCCATGAATTTAATTACATTGCTATCGCCGTTATGACATTGTGTAACATGTCTAGCAACCGATGTCTCGGCAGAGTGGTTAATGGAGTTAATATGTTCGAGAACACGTCTGCGTAGTTGTCTCGTTGTCTTACCAACGTATCTCTTACCACAATTACATGTGATAAGATAGATAACGTTGGTAGTACGACAGTTAATGAAGCTGTCTACACAGAATTGTGAGGTATTATCAGGATTGGCGAATACTTTGCCAACGTTGATATGTCTGCACGCTTTGCACCCCTGGCAGCGGTACATGCCTTTCACGGGACTCAACCAAGTGATAGTCCTAGCCCGCTGAAAGTGTCAGCTTCATTATGTTGTGAATTTACTATCATTATCAGTGCATGTGTCAGCTCTATCACTCAAGCACTTGTACTTTTACACACGGTTAATTTTTCATTGAAGTGCCTAGTGATATCAAATATAGCTGGATAGCTGGATATTTATTCAATCAACCGGTCGCTGACTTGTGTATATATATATATATATATATATACTTACCACCTGGTCTCACAGTTGCTCCAGAGGGGTTAATACCCTGACTTATACTGTAGCATCCCCTGTCCTCTATATCCCACCAACATTAAGTTGTCAATTGGGATAGTATAAACTATTTGATGACACGGATGCTTGGTAGTGTTGATTTAATACATTTTTAAACTCACAGTACATAACTCCTTGGTAATATATGTTTTAAGTAAATCTATTAAAAGTTAACTTTAACACTTTGTTGGTGTGCAGCTTAGTGAATTCTTTTAGGTGGCACATCCATTTTGTGTTTCCCCTTCCCCTTTTTTTCTGATTCACTTATCAGTTCACAGTTTGCACCCACAATTTGATTACCTCATTCACGTATTCAATTACTTTATTCAATTGGTAAGGTCCTGTGATCACTCCCTACTCCTTCGTGTTGTTTCTTAGAGTGACTTTCTGGGGTACTCTAATTAACCCCTTCTAGGGAGTGGATCCATCTCTCATACATACCATGGCTGGTTATCTCACTAGTGGCATGGATATGTCTGGCTGGCATGACCAGGGAGGCTGCGAGGGACCCCCTCCCGCTCCCACTTGGAAACCGGTACCCACGTATGACAGACGAGTAATGACAGACTCAGTTTGGAGGTATAAAAGGCCGCGGCTTTGTTTATTAACAATCATAATACTGGAGTAAGCGCTAGTCCAAGCCAGAGTGGGGTCAGGGGGTCAGCCAGGCTTTGGCCTGCTGCCCCCGTACCCGGCCGACCCCTAAAGAGCCGGCCGTTGTCGCGAGTGGGTTCCCGGGTGTCACGTTAGCTTGACCCCGCCCAATCGCTCCTACCCCCGGGCGACGCCCGCCCCGAGCCCATCTGGCAAGGACAAGCACTTACCCCCGAACTGCCGCCACTCACGGCTCTATTTAACCCTCCTTAAATTAGACCGTGCCGCCAACCCCGCAAGGACCCTCTCCAGCCCCTCCTGCAAATCGTTATTGAACAAGTCCGCCCCTATCTCGGATAAGTGTGTGCCGTCGGCCCGGAACAGACCGGTTGACTTGTAGTCGAACTCGGGATGGGTGATCTGCCATCCCCCACACTGCGTCACAAACTTTCCCACCATCTTGTTCAGTTTGACCCGCGCTCGGTCGATGGCGCCCGGAGCCCTTGCGCCCCTCCACATTCTCCTGCACAATATGTCCGACCAGACTATCTGTACACCTGGCCAACTGGCGAGTATGAGGGCCAGGTCGTGTTTTATTGAGTTAACCAGCTCGAAGTAGCGTCGAGCGGCCAGGTCGTTGCCCCTGACGTGGAGGAGCAAGATCTGCGGCGCCCTCCTATCCCTACCGGTCACCATTAGCCGCGGGAGCAACTGAGCCCACCGCAGCCCCCTGCCTCCCCCCCATACCACATTTGCCTCCTCCGTTCGCAACCCGAGGTTAGCCCCGCATGGGCGTTTGACAGCCCGCTTCTCTGCCCAGTGTATAAGCGAGTCCCCGATTATCCAAGTGGGTGCGGCGTCTGTGAAGGCATAAAGAGGATGGGGGGGTTTAACCTAGCACGCTATACGCCAGATAATGCGGGCCTGATATAGGACCGGTATCTGTTAGACTTCCATCGTCCTATCTTTTGTATCGCAGCTACAGTATTGACAGCCCTGCGCGTGATGCCTCCGTTGCCGCCCCAATCCGGAACGAATGCGTCCCGTATTGTGCCTCGTCGAGGCCCTGGTGTTTTAGGCACATGCGGAAAACCCGCAGGTACTGGAATCTAGATACCGGTACCCCATCCGCGTGAAGGAGCAGGGGGCCCTTACCGTCTGGCCTGCATGCCAAGTATTCCCTGAGCGTGCTCACTGGGCAAAATTTGGTCCCTGGTAGCCCTAGCAAAGATATCCACGCTCCCCTTCCCCGCTGGTCTGTTTTTGACCTTCTTAAGTGTAGTTTGACCCACCCTTCCCCTAAGACTATGTCCTCAAACTGCATCCCTCCCTCGCCCTTGCGCGATGCGCACACCAGCTCCCCGGCTCGCAACGCTGCGAAGAAAGCCAATGCAAACGCCAGCCGGAAAAGTTTTGCCTCGAACCCCGATAGGCACACTCTGTCTGTGGCCTGCATTAAACCTTCTAATATCGCTGGTGTTACTGGCCTTCTGCTGTCATTTGACGTCGTCCCCTTTGTTAACCCCGCTAGGACCCTTTTGACGATAAATGCCTTCGTTGGGTCCCCCTTGCCCTCTAGCTGCATAAAGAAGGAGACTCCTGTCACTTTTTTACCTATGGATCCTCCCGCTAAACCCCTTCCCCTTAAGCTTAGGACAAATGATAGCAAGGTCCCGACTCCCAATACGTCGAGGCCCAATTCCCCTGCCAGACTTTGATACTCGCGCCACGCTGCCGAATAGGCCCGGAGCCAGCGATGATCGTACCAACGAGGTTACTGAGTCGTTGCCAGCACCCAAAGGTCTGCAGGGCATGGACTGCCGATTAGGTCCGCCTTGGGGGCCAATCTCCGAAACAACGCCATCTGTAACCGGGATAAGGCATCAGCAATGTTATTCTCCACCCCCGGGACATGTCGAGCCTTGAACGCAATGTTCAATTGCAAGCATGCCAGTACGAAGCAGCGCAGAAGGGACAGCACCGGCGGGGAGCGCGAGCCGAAATTGTTCACGGCTTCCACTACCCCCATGTTGTCTGACCAAAAAATTACTTGCTTATTCGCGAATAAGTGACCCCACAGGCGCACTGCGACGAGCAAGGGAAATAGTTCCAGGAACGCCAAGTTCTTGATTAGCGGCGTCCCCCGCCAGTGGGGAGGCCACCGCTCCGCGCACCATGCCCCACCGAAGTAGGCCCCAAAACCGACTGACCCTGAGGCGTCTGTAAACAGCTGCAACTCTGTGTTGTTGGATGGGGGACCTCGCCACAAGGTTCTGCCGTTATAGTCCTTTAAAAAACGCAGCCACACCGTCAAGTCCTTTCGGATTTCGGCGGTGATGCGGATGAAGTGGTTGGGTCATCTCGCCCCAACCGTTGCTGCAGAGAGGCGCCTGGCGAAAACCCTCCCGGCCGGCATTACGCGCGCCGCAAATACCAAGTGGCCTAGCAGCGCCTGGAAGTGCCTCAATGATGTTTTCTTGAGAGCTATGAATTCGCGGAGAAGCCTGCTGAGGGCGACCAGCTTCTCCGGAGGGAGCCTGTACTCCATCGCCTCGGAGTCGATTTCTATGCCCAAAAAGGTAAGAGTGGTTGTTGGCCGCACTGTCTTCTCGTCGGCCAAAGGAACACCGAACTCGCGCGCCAGGGCTGAAAATTCGAACAGCCACCTAGCACATAAGTCCGAACCCCTGGGGCCAACAAAAAGGAAGTCGTCCAAGTAGTGCATGATCCCCGCTGCCTGCACCCTCTTCCGGGCCACCCATTCTAGGAAGGTGCTAAATGTCTCAAAATAAAAACAAGAAAGTGCACATCCCATTGGTAAGCATAAGTCTATGTAGTACTGACCTTCGAGCATGCAACCTAGCAAATGAAAGCACTCGGGGTGGACTGGCAAGAGTCTGAAGGCCGATTTGATGTCAGCTTTTGACAATAGAGCCCCTGCTCCCATCCTTTCCACCAGCACTGCGGCTTGATCGAAGTTCGCGTAAGACACCGAACACAACTCCCTGTCAATGCCGTCGTTTACCGACGACCCCTCGGGGTAGGATAGGTGTTGTATCAACCTATACTCCCCGGCCTCTTTCTTGGGGACCACTCCCAATGGGGAAATCCTGAGATTAGGCAAGGGAGGGGACTCGAAGGGGCCAGCCATCCTCCCCAATTCGACTTCCTTCCAGACCTTTTTCCTAGCTACGTCACCGTGTGTCCTGACCAATTTCAAGTTCCGGCTAAACTCTGATCCCGCTTGATATTCAAACAGGATCCTAAACCCCTCCTTAAACCCAGCTAAGAGTAGCTGGGCCGCTTCCCTATTGGGATACCTTGCTAGCCACGGTGCCAAATTGGCGACCATTATTGGTGTCACTGCCCTCGCGTTCAAATTTCCGCCCTGCGCCCCTCCCCCTGCGACCGCCCTTCTTAAAACACTTTGCCTGGGCGTGGCGGCCGCCGCAAAAGGAGCAGATGTGTTGGAAACGGCAGTTGTCGTACGTGCAGTTGGACTGGTTAAACGGCCAACAGACGCCCGAGTTGGTGCGCAGCGACTGGCTAGTCCCTGGCACGTTATTCTGCCATGTCCCCCTACCTCCGGTGCCGCTCCCTCGAAAGGAATCTGCCCCACCCCCGGACACAAACTGCAGGTACAGGTTGACGTCCTTGACGTTCCATGGTATCACCTCCTCCTGGGCCTTCATTGATTGCCTAAAGCACTGGTCATATGTCCACCAACCCGTTCCCCCGTACGTGTGGTGTGCTTCCTCGATCATGTCGTGATACGTAAAGAGCGAGGCGCACGCCTGGGGATCCTTCTCCCCAATCACTCCAGCCAGGATAACAAATGCCTTCGACCAATTGCGAAAGGTGTGCGGGAAAAACCTCTTTTCCACATCCACCTTCTTCGCTTCCCCCGTCTTTGAGGATGCGGCCAACGCCTCCCTGTAGCCTGGTAGTAAAGATAATATATCTACGTACTCCCCGGCCCATATCTTGTCCTTTACCTCTTTTAGCAAGTGCAGGCCCACTGAGCTAGGTCTAGATATATAAGAGACCTTATATGCCGCATCGGGCATCCTCTCATCCTTGGCTAGCTCCTCTGAGGCGGGTGCCGCCTGAGGGAGGGGGAGCGTGGGGGCTGGTGATTCCACTGGCCCGGCCTGCCCACCGGCCCCTAGAGGTGTGTTGTTAACCGGTTGCGGGGGAACTGCGGCCATTGCCGCTGCTGGCACTATAGGTGTCGCTACCGCGGGCGCCGCCCCCAATGCTGGTGCTACGACTGCCGCTATAGCTGGAGCTATCGCCGCTGCTGGTGCGATTAGCGTTGATAGAACCGGCACTGCGCTTATCGCTGGTGTCACTACCGCTGGTGACACTGCCGGTGCGGGTGTCGTCACCCCAATGTGACCCCCTGCGCTCGTTGACACCCCTGGCCCTGCGTCAAGGTGCGCCACTAGCGGGGATAGGGCTTGCCTTATGCCCAACAACGCTGCCTCCATGAGCTGCGCACCAGTACCCCGGGGAGACTCGCCCACTATCGCTTGAGGGGGAGTGCAAACCGCTAGTCTCTTGTGCGGGGGACTCCCGCTGGCTACCTCTTTGTCAGTTTTCGCTGGCCGTTTACCTTTTTTTGACCGCTTTTTCGCCAGGCTGAGGGTTGACCCGGGTGGCGTTGTTGGCCGCCTATCGGGAACCGCGCTGGCTGCTTCTTCCTCCCGGTCTCTGTTATCGAGTCTCCCCTTGTGACCGCGTGCTGTCGGCGCCCCATCTCCCACCCTGCATGGTGATGGTGCCCGCGCCTCAGCCGCCTGCTGCTGAGCCGACCCTGTGCCGGCCGCCGGTTCCCTGGTGCCTGAAATGAGAGAATGGGGACACCTGCCTGCTGGCTTGTCCGCGACCGGCGATGGTCTCCTAAACCTCCGTGTTGACATGCCCCCTGGCACCGATGACCTGGGTCGCCGCCCTGCTTGCGGACTTATGCCCTGCCATTGCGGCGTGTCCCTTCCGTTTCCTTGTCCTGCCGCATGGCGCACCACCTGGCTGGGGGCGCCCTCATCACTTGATGAGGGCCACGCGTCCTCGCATGCGGGACCGTGTTGACCTTGTCCGCTCCACAACTCCTGCCCGCCAGCCTGACCTTGTCCGCTCATATGACCTTGTCCGCTCGCATGGCCTTGGCCATCACCCGCTCCGTGCATGAGCATCAACAGCTGCCTCTGGAACCAGCCTTCTTCATTGCTTCGCACGTCAGCCTGCAGTTGTATGATTTTGTCTACAAAGGACATTCTGATTGATGTGCTACAGTAAGTGTCGTGGGCGTGTGATTTCAATTTGAGTGATTTAAATATGTGTTCCGTCTACTGGGTTTTCTGTGAGTATGGGAAGTATCGAGGGCTGACGGAGGCGGATCCGATCCGGATGAAAACTGAATTGCTACTCGCACGAGGTACCGAAACTGACTGAAAGAAACATGAATTGATATGTTATCATCGATACGTGGGACCTCCTGCTAACCGAAGAAGGGGCGTTAGGCCTGCTATTTGCAACCGCCCCTTTTTTTTTTTTTTTTTTTTTTTAGGGAGTGGGGTTACCCACACCCTCCCTGGCCCTGTGTTGAACAGGAAGTGGGATTACCCACGCCCAACCAGGGGCATGCGGCCCTGTACTGACCAGGGAGTGGGGGCGGGGGTTACCCGTCCCTAGCAGGGCCATGTGCTGAACAGGAAGTGGGGTTACCCATGCCCTACCAGGGCCTGCGCTGAACGGGAAGTGAGATTAACCCCTACAAGCGTCATACCTCTGCCTGCAGCATAACGCACCGTATACCCCACGTCGTCCTGAATGTAGCATGTAACGCTGAACCAATACAGCACCTGACCCGCAAAGGCAGTATATACGCACCCCTATGCTCCACGCAATGGCACGAAGCCCGGCATGCAGCATATACGCCATATAATCCAAGCCCATCATGTAACCGCGCATGTGGTCTATACACATTATATTCAGAACCCAGCACGTAACCGTGAACACAGTGTATGCCATATAATCCAAATACGGCACGCCACCACGCCTGCGGTACCGTATACACCCCTGTCACCAATACCGCACATTATAATCCTGACTGCTGCATATATACCCGTTATAATCAAATACGGCGCGTACCCTTGAATGCAGTATAACCGCTATACCCGCCATGTAACCCACTTAAAGCACGTTATAACACTGAATGAAGCATCTATACACCCACCTTATCATCCAAATACCGCAGCATATATACACTTTATAATCCAAATACCGCCGTAACCGTGAATGCCGTATATACTCTATAAACGACCTTATAACACTGAATGCAGCATATATACACTTTTTAATCCACACGCAGCACCTACCCTGAATGCAGTATATGCACTATGTACGCCATGTAATCCTATTACCGCACATTACCACGCTGAATGCCGCATGAATCCACCTTATGCTCCACATGCCGCACGTAACCGTGAATGCAGTATATACTCTATATAAACCATGCACCTCAATTACAACACCTTATAACCATGAATGCCGCATATGCACACTTTATACTCCACATACCGCACTTAACCCTGAATGCACTATATACCCTATGTACGCCATGTAACCCAATTACAGCACATTATAACATTGAATGCAGCATATATACGTTCTATAATCCCCACACAGCACTTAACCCTGAATGTGGTATATACACTATGCACGCCATGTAACCCCATTACCGCACATTACCACACTGAATGCAGAAGATGTACACTTTATAATCCACATACAGCCCTTTACCCTGAATGCGACCTATACACTTTGCACGCCATGTAACCCAATTACAGCACATTACAACACTTGAATGCAGCATATATACGCCTTATAATCCACATACCGCACGTAACCTTGAATGCGGTATGTACACTATGCACGCCGTGTAACCCAGTTACCGCACATTGTAACGGCGAATGCAGCACCTACACACACCCTATCGTACAGAACGCAACTACGAGTGCAGTATACCCACTATATACACTATGTCACCCCATCCCAACCGTGGGGGGGGGTGGGGGGGTTGTTGCGCTGTGCCTCTCCTCCTCCCTCTGGCCCCCCCTTCCCCGCCCGCCGAGCGGGCCAGCCGCCGAGGCTGATGGAGGGAGAGCCACGTGGCCAGGGAATCCCCAAACAAATAAGTCAATAATACGCCGGCAATGGGCTGAGATTGAAATTGAGTCCTGCGTATTATATCACTTCCCAGCACTTTATTAAAAAGTGGGAAGATACTCTATCCAGATGCTCTAATGAGCTTATGAACCTCCTCATTGACCATGAGAAATCAAGGTTAGATGTGACAAATAAAGATCTTGATGTCAACCTCAAGGACCTTAGTAAATTCAACCAACTACAGGAATTTAAGGAGATGGAGAAAAAGTTGGAAACTAATATGATCAAGTTCAGACAAGAGCTGAAGGATAGAAAACATACTAAATATCTATGTGATACCAATGACTACGAGCAAGGCACAGGCTATAGATACCCACTAAGGTCTAGGAGAAGGGGTACTTATTCTGATTACTCCTCATCAGAGACAGATGTTTCTGATAGCAAACAGAAGGGCTCCAGACCAAAGGGTCAAAATAAAGGTAGAGGTAGCAAGGCCACTAAAGATACTCAGGCGGGTTTTTTAGCACAGGCCCTCCAAAACACAAAACCAGGAGAGGAAAAAAGTAGTTTAAGAATCAAGAAAAACCCAAATGCACCCACCCAATGACTAATAACTGTACAGACAACGATGCCTTGCAAGTTTTCAATCTGTCCAGTCATTCCTTCAGTGATAGTCAACTCAATCTGTTAAAGAAGGGCCTTTCCTTTTCACCCACTTCTGATTTTAATTTATTCGAGTGGGTGAAGGATTTAAACCTCTTTGGCAGACGTTTACTGTTACACAAATTCTATTCAAAACGCACTGCCAATAACCCTAATGCACTCACTGATGGTCTGTATGTACAGGAAAGACAGGATGTTGCGGATCTTTGTCAGTTGTTTGACCAAAATATTTCATCAAATAGTGATATAACTGCTCCCTTTACTCACCTCAAGACCAAGAGTCACTTTACCCGCCAATTACTATCTGTCCAGCTGTTGAATTATTTGTCGCTTGCGTTACTAGGGACCTAGAAGCCGAAGCTAAACACTATAAGTCTGATAACAACCTCACATCCGAGGAACGAATTGGCCTAAGAGATCTGATGTCTAATAAAGCTTACACCATTAAACCATCTGATAAAGGTGGAAATATTGTGATTCAAGACACTGAAGCCTATGTTAGTGAAAACATGAGGCTTCTCAATGACAAAGATTGTTACGAGACCCTTGAGCGCAGTCCCACACCTGAATATAAATTAGAACTATTAAACATCTTACAGGATGCCCTTGATACAGACATGATAAGCCGTAGTGAGTTTGATTTTATATACCCCAAGTCACCTACTGTGGCGACATTTTACACCTTACCGAAGGTACATAAACGGTTACAGTCCCCTCCTGGTCGCCCAATTGTTTCGGGCAACAATTGTTTGTCTGAAGGCAGCAGTATTTATTTGGACAAGGTCCTGAGGGATTTCGTCATCAGCCTCCCATCGTACGTTCAGGATACGAAAGACACACTGAAGAGACTGGATGGGATCCATGTTACATCTCAGACCATTCTTGTAAGTTTAGATGTTGAGTCATTATACACTTCCATCGTTCACAAGAATGGTCTTACGGCTGTTAAATATTTTCTGGCGACTAGGGACTATAGGTTTAATAGACACAACTCATTTGTGTTAGACCTACTGAATTATGTTCTAACACACAATTACTTTGTTTTCGATGGGCTGTATTACCACCAGACCCAAGGTACAGCTATGGGCACGGCCTGTGCACCCACGTATGCCAACCTGTACCTGGGCTGGTGGGAACGTACCCACGTTTTCAACGAGGAACTATCTATGTACACTGACCACATTTCTATGTGGATCAGGTACATAGATGATATCCTGCTCCTATGGGAAGGTTCCATCCAACTTCTGCACGAATTTGTGGAGAAGCTGAATACAAACACGCTTAATCTGAGGCTCACGACTGTGCTGAGTACCACATCAATAACATTTCTAGACCTGAACATCTATGTTGATTGTGAACGAAACGTTCAAACTAAGGTGTTTAGGAAAAGCACAGCAACTAATAGTTTGTTACTGGCACAGAGCCAGCATCCCAGTAGCCTCATAGCGGGTATCCCAATAGGGCAGTACCTCCGTCTCCGGAGGAACTGCTCTACGATCGAAGAATTCACTGTTCAATCTAAAGAACTCCGATCTAGGTTGCTCAACCGTGGGTACAACATCAAAACATTGAATAAGGCTTATCATCGGGCACTGCATAGCGATAGGGTCCCACTCCTGTCCAGTAATAAGGAAAAGGTGAAGGACAAAACAATTAGAGTCATTGGCACCTTTAACAAAAGATGGTGGGCTATCAAAAAGATCTTCGCTAGACACTGGCACCTCCTTCAGGCGGATGATGACTTGGTGAAGGTTATAGGCCCTAGACCCACTATTACCAGCAGGCGGTTTAAAAACTTACGGGACTCTCTAGTGAATAGCCACTTTCAGCGGGCTAGGACTATCACTTGGTTGAGTCCCGTGAAAGGCATGTACCGCTGCCAGGGGTGCAAAGCGTGCAGACATATCAACGTTGGCAAAGTATTCACCAATCATGATAATACCTCACAATTTTGTGTAGACAGCTTCATTAACTGTCGTACTACCAACGTTATCTATCTTATCACATGTAATTGTGGTAAGAGATACGTTGGTAAGACAACGAGACAACTACGCAGATGTGTTCTCGAACATATTAACTCCATTAACCACTCTGCCGAGACATCGGTTGCTAGACATGTTACACAATGTCATAACGGCGATAGCAATGTAATTAAATTCATGGGCATTTATCAGCTGAAATGCCCCATGAGAGGAGGTAACACTGACCAATCCTTGCTTCGTATCGAAGCGGAATGGATTTACAAGTTAAAAACTAGGAGCCCTAATGGTCTCAATGAGGGGTTCACCTATACACCCTTTATTTGCCTGGGGGGTCTTTTGGTCGGACAAATGTATTCCCCTGTTCCCTCACATTGTGAACATACTTTCTATTGGTCTCTCTTATGACCAGCTATGTCATTTTCAATGTCCACTATGACAGTTTCCAGCGCCTGGTATTGAAATATAAAATATATTACAGTAGCATTATTATTTAGACTAGTGACTATAATACTAAAGGTCTAAACCCAGCAGTGGGTTTAGTGTTTGTGTAAGGTGTGTATATGTGCTGTATATAATGAGAATAGATAATAAACATCGCGCATATATACATATATGTTTCTTGAATTATTTTATGCTTCTATCCATCACTGCATTGTACGTTGACACATTGTGTAGTATAATATATCTATGGGGGGTTGTGAACAATTTTACTTGTGCAATTACTCTATATAAAATGTGCCATACAGGTCTTGTATACCCTTATCCCCTTCCTATGGTTAGTACCTGATGCATGTGATCTATCAGAACTTTATTTATGTGCCATCAGTAGGAATGTGGCTGTTTGAGATCATCAGCCCGCTCCTGCCTATTGAATGCCTTTGCTTTTAGTACTGGTAGCAACATTGGACAATTTCTGAGTCCCCGCGCATGCGCAATACGCATGGGTACGGATGAAATTGTTTCTAAGTCCCCGCGCATGCGCAATACGCATGGACCCATTGGAAATATTTTCTAAGTCCCCGCGCATGCGCAGTAGACGTCGCAAATGATTTATGGCCTTAGAAGCTCTGCAAACGGTCGGAAAAACACGTAAACACAGCAAAATAAAGGTACAATGCTAAGGATTCCACAGAGATTGCATTTCGGTAGCTTTTAAGTAGTTTATTGAGTCAGTTTGGGCGTGAGCTCAGTGCGCATGTACAACAGCTGATAGCTATTGATTTTGCAATTACGGTATTGAAAGGGTATAAAAGGGTTCAGACCTCTCTCCCCCAGAAAAATTTGTCCCTGAAGAAGCTCCTTATAGCATCCCCCGTCCTCCATATCCCACCAACATTAAGTTGTCAATTGGGATAGTATAAACTATTTGATGACACGGATGCTTGGTAGTGTTGATTTAATACATTTTTAAACTCACAGTACATAACTCCTTGGTAATATATGTTTTAAGTAAATCTATTAAAAGTTAACTTTTACACTTTGTTGGTGTGCAGTTTAGTGAATTCTTTTAGGGGGCACATCCATTTTGTGTTTCCCTTCCCCTTTTTTTCTGCTTCAAAAAGGGATGTCTCGTTTTTTTTTTTTAACTTGAAATTCACTTTGAATGTGTGGGGGCTTCTCACAGATGAATTGCTTTGTCTTTTTTAAAAATGTAAATACACGCATGCGCCAATATGTGATGACACGCATATGCGTTTCAACAAGGTTCCAATGAGACATACTGTACACGCATGAGCGGAAAAAATATTTTACATTCGGAAGAAGACGCAAAGTTGTATTTTTGTATGACTTCTTTTCTCTTTATTATCCTGTACACAGTATGTGTCCTCATATTTATAATCTGTGTATGGCTAAAAAGCCTCAGACTACACAGTATGAACTCGTAACGTTAATCTCTGCTTCATATATAAATCTTCAAATTACAATTACTGTACCGTACACACACAAATACACGCACGCACGCACGCACGCACACAGACACACACACACACACATACAGAGATTGTGCTGGGTCTTTGTGAGTGCAGGAACAGCAGAGGGTGCTGCAGGCCAGCATTAGGGTGCAGTAATAGTGCTGTGTGTGTGTGAGTGCAGGAACAGCAGAGTCTGCTGCAGGCCAGCATTAGGGTGCAGTAATAGTGCTGTGTGTATGTGAGTGCAGGAACAGCAGAGGGTGCTGCAGGCCAGCATTAGGGTGCAGTAATAGTGCTGTGTGTATGTGAGTGCAGGAACAGCAGAGGCGCGCTGCAGGCCAGCATTAGGGTGCAGTAATAGTGCTGTGTGTGTGTGTGTGTGAGTGCAGGAACAGCAGAGAGCGCTGCAGGCCAGCATTAGGGTGCAGTAATAGTGCTGTGTGCATGTGAGTGCAGGAACAGCAGAGACTGCTGCAGGCCAGCATTAGGGTGCAGTAATAGTGCTGTGTGTATGTGAGTGCAGGAACAGCAGAGGGCGCTGCAGGCCAGCATTAGGGTGCAGTAATAGTGCTGCGTGTGTGTGTGTGAGTGCAGGAACAGCAGAGGGCGCTGCAGGCCAGCATTAGGGTGCAGTAATAGTGCTGCGTGTGTGTGAGTACAGGAACAGCAGAGGGCGCTGCAGGCCAGCATTAGGGTGCAGTAATAGTGCTGTGTGTGTGTGTGTGTGTGTGTACAAGAACAGCAGAGACTGCTGCAGGCCAGCATTAGGGTGCAGTAATAGTGCTGTGTGTATGTGAGTGCAGGAACAGCAGAAGGCGCTGCAGGCCAGCATTAGGGTGCAGTAATAGTGCTGTGTGTATGTGAGTGCAGGAACAGCAGAGGAAGCTGCAGGCCAGCATTAGGGTGCAGTAATAGTGCTGTGTGTATGTGAGTGCAGGAACAGCAGAGTCTGCTGCAGGCCAGCATTAGGGTGCAGTAATAGTGCTGTGTGTATGTGAGTGCAGGAACAGCAGTGGTCGCTGCAGGCCAGTATTAGGGTGCAGTAATAGTGCTGTGTGTATGTGAGTGCAGGAACAGCAGTGGTCGCTGCAGGCCAGCATTAGGGTGCAGTAATAGTGCTGTGTGTATGTGAGTGCAGGAACAGCAGAGGTAGCTGCAGGCCAGCATTAGGCTACGGTCCCGCTCCCAGAGTCAGCGCTCCCGCGCTGCAGACAGGCGGGGCGCTGACATACACAGACCGCGATATGCGGTCTGTAGGGAGCGGGAGCCGGAGTGGGAGGGGAGCGTGGCTTGACTGGAGGGACCCGCTACTCTTACCCACTCCCCTCCACGGGCTCGTGCTGGAGCTGACAAGCAACACACACACACTCATACACACACGCAGGCACTCATACACACACGCAGGCACTCACACACACACGCAGGCACTCATACACACACGCAGGCACTCACACACACACGCAGGCACACACACGCAGACACTCACTCACACACACACGCAGGCACTCACACACACACGCAGACACTCACTCACATACACACGCAGGCACTCACTCATACACACACGCAGACACTCACTCACACACACACGCAGACACTCACTCATACACACACGCAGGCACTCATACACACACGCAGGCACTCACACACACACACACGCAGGCACTCATACACACACGCAGGCACTCACACACACACGCAGGCACTCACACACACACGCAGGCACTCACACACACACGCAGACACTCACTCACACACACACGCAGGCACTCACACACACACACGCAGACACTCACTCACACACACACGCAAGCACTCACACACACACACAGACAGAGGCAGGCACTCACACACACACGCAGGCACTCACACACACACACGCAGGCACTCATACACACACGCAGGCACTCACACACAAACGCAGACACTCACTCACACACACACGCAAGCACTCACACACACACGCACACCCAGACAGAGGCAGGCACTCACACACACACGCAGGCACTCACACACACACGCACACACAGACAGAGGCAGGCACTCACGCACTCAGGCACACACATACACAAACACAGATAGGCACTCAGGCACACACAAAACACAGACAGGCACTCAGGCACACACATACACAAACACAGACTGCTTTCCATTCCCGCTCCCCGAAGCCTCTCCTCCTCCCGAAGCCCCCCTCCTCATTGGCTCACAGCCACACCACGTGACGCGTCAACGCTAGGGATCACAATTCTCTTGTATCCCGTAGCGGCTGACGCGTCACAGCGTGTAGCGAGCTGTGCAGCCAGGGAGGACCGGGACCGGGTCGGTGTGGATTCCCCTGCTGGTGGGGGACGCCCGAACCGCCGCCCGCGCCGCCGAGCGCAGCGGGACCGAGGCCTTAGGGTGCAGTGATAGTGCTGTGTGTGTGTGTAAGTGCAGGAACAGCAGAGGGCGCTGCAGGCCAGTAATAGTGCTGGAACAGCAGATGTGTTCCTGTGATGAGGGTGCTGTGCAGTCAGTGCTGTGTACACTACAGGGTGAGGGTGCTGTGTACACTGCAGGGTGAGAGTGCTGTGTACACTGCAGTGTGAGAGTGCTGTGTAAACTGAAGGGTTAGTTCTGTGCAGTCAGTGCTGTGTACACTGCAGGGTGAGGGTGCTGTGTAAGAGCAGAAGGTGTGCAGCGCACAGCAATGAGTAGAGAGAGCAGGTCTGGCAAACAATTCCTTTATTGACAAGCCATAAAATAGAGTGCTGCAACCCTTCTACGCGTTTCGTGCTAGTGCACTTTATCAAGAAGTGCCATACACGGTGTAACAAACATTTAAATACAGCTGACTGCCGTTTTTGCGCGCTAAACAGTGACGTCAGAAAACGTAACTAACCAATGAAAATCGCGCCTGTCGCGCATGCGCCACGCGGGGAAGCACAAAGGGACTCCCTGCACATATCAGCTGTCTAAAACGTTTCGGGGAGACACGCCTCGCTTGGGAGCTCACCCGATGCCAAGACACACCCCCGGCAGTGGCAAAGGAAACTCCCCAGTCTCGCCGTCTGGCGCATGCGCAGTCAAGCAGTCAAATACTGAGTTACCCCGTTCTGGCTAGACAAAAAGTGCACATATACCACTGTAAGCAATTACAGCTCCATTCATGACGCTATTGCACGCCCACCCACCAAATAACAGCGCAAATCGTGGAGGTAGTGCTCACAGAGTCACTTCACAGTTGATATAAAGTGAAAAATAATGAAAATAAAAGGCAAATAAATACATGGAAAAATATATATACACACACCAGAACGGGGAAATCACATACAGTAGGCAGTCAGTAACACAATATCTTTAAAGCTATACATATTAAACAATTTATTAATTACAAAAAGCTAGAAAAGCAATTAAAAAAGTATAAAGTATATTCTTATACCCGTATAAAAACAAATGTGCGCCCCCTGTTGTTGAAATGGAGGTAATGACGAATATATAAAGCATCTATTCATAAAACATATTCTGTGGAGTACCCTTAAGGAAATATTAAGCATACAATACTACAATTTATACACCATAGGTGATGCTATCAGAGCATGTAATTATACACTTAGATAACCATTTTATCATAATTGATTGTAAACATTACATATAAATGAGTACAAATTACATATTCATTAATTAAGATAACACAATTACACTAATGAAAAAATGGGGTCCATATATTAGAGATGAATTTATTAATTTTAGTCTTAGATTGTTTTTATATTTACTAATGGGGGAATTAATACTTATCTCATATTAATAATTCCTTCACATAGTCCCCCCAAGAATATATCTAGGACAATATCCATATCTCTATGGGGCAATTCCGGATTGAAAGTGAAGAAGTAATAATTTATTTCAGAAAGTGGTTGATGTTCCACTCTACATTATCCCTTCAGGGAATCTAGTTCTTAACATGAATATCCAATAGGATTCTCTGCAATCCAGTGTCTTTACCATATCACCCCCTCTTTCTTTTCTTAAAATTCTCTCTATACCAACAAATGAGAAGTTGTTGATGCCCCCTCTCTACATTGTGTGAAGGGCTTGGAGACAGGATGCTCCATGTCTTTTTTGCGGATGAGTCTGCAGTGTTCCTGCAGTGTTGTCATTTAGATAATCAATAAATGCTAATAACGTGTCTGTGCTCCCGTGCCGAATAAAAATAATATCATCAATAAATCATTTATAAAAGATGATATTGTGTCTATAGGTGTTAGTGCTGCTATAAATGAAGTTGTTCTCCCACCACCCCATAAAAAGATTGGCATAGGAGGGGGCAAAATTTGTCCCCATTGCCGTTCCCCGAAGTTGCAAATAAAATTGGTGCTCAAAAAGAAAATAATTGTGCGTGAGTAAAAAAAAGTATAGATTCCATAATAAACGTTGTCATAAGTGTCGCGCTACCTGGGCATTCTATAAAGTGGCGGACAGCCGTCATACCCAGATCGTGCTGTATGATCGAATACAGGGAGACCACATCCATAGTTACCCACAAAAAGTCTTGATTCCACATAATGTCTTGTAATTTTGTGAGTAAATCCCCTGAATCCAAAATGCAGGATGGCAAAGCCCTTACGAAGGGCTGTAGATATGAATTAACGTATTGAGACAAACCATCTCCCAAAGAGCCAATACTAGAGACTATTGGCCGGCCAGGAGGGTCGACCAAAGTCTTGTGGATCTTTGGGAGATGGTGGTATATGGGAATAACAGGATGAAGATTGACTATAAAGCCTGTTTCCTGTTTATTCAATACATGTGTTGCTGTCCCCAAATCTACCAGCTCAAGAAGTTCCCTTAAAAAACAATCTGTAGGGTCCCGTGGTAGTTCAGACTAGGAGGATTCATCCCCAAGTTGGCGGAAGGCTTCCCTGAAGTAATCAGTCCTACTCTGAACCACCACAGCGCCCCCCTTGTCTGCATTCTTAATAACTAACATTGGATTGTCCTGCAATGTTTTAATAGCCACTCGCTCTTCTTTGCTAAGGTTATCATGCCCCAAATGGGAGAAGGAAAAACCCTGAGCTAGCAGTCTGAGGTCGCGAACAACTAGGTTCTCAAACATGGTGAGATGTGGGCCCTTGACAAAAGTAGGGTAAAAAACTGACTTCTCCTTAAGTTTGGATCCCCAGTCCCCTAGTGTATGTGTTTGTGAATCATCCATGGTGTTACCATGTACTAGAAGATCTTCCATATCCCATATTACTATGTGAATAATTATTACCCAGTTTATGCTCCCTTCCACTACAAACACACGGACCAAAAGCACTTTTGAGCACCATTACATCACCAAACTATGAGGGTGCTGTGCAGTCAGAGCTGTGTACACTGCAGGGTGAGGGTGCTGTGCAGTCAGAGCTGTGTACACTGCAGGTTAGTGCAGTCAGAGCTGTGTACACTGCAGGGCGAGGGTGCTGTGCAGTCAGAGCTGTGTACACTGCAGGGTGAGGGTGCTGTGCAGTCAGAGCTGTGTACACTGCAGGGTGAGGGTGCTGTGCAGTCAGAGCTATGTACACTGAAGGGTTAGTGCTGTGCAGTCAGAGCTGTGTACACTGCAGGGTGAGGGTGCTGTGCAGTCAGTGCTGTGTACACTGCAGGGTGAGGGTGCTGTGCAGTCAGTGCTGTGTACACTGCAGGGTGAGGGTGCTGTGCAGTCAGAGCTGTGTAATAATAATAATAGCATGTTCTTGTATAGCGCTGCTAATTGTACGCAGTGCTTTACAGAGACATTTTGCAGGCACAGGTCCCTGCCCCGTGGAGCTTATAATCTATGTTTTGGTGCCTGAGGCACAAGGAGATAAAGTGACTTGCCCAAGGTCACAAGGAGCCGACACCAGGAATTGAACCAGGCTCCCCTGCTTCACACTCAGTGCCAGTCAGTGTCTGTACTCACTGAGCCACTCCTCCTACACTGCAGGGTGAGGGTGCTGTGTAGTCAAAGCTGTGTACACTGCAGGGTGAGGGTGCTGTGCAGTCAGTGCTGTGTACACTGCAGGGTGAGGGTGCTGTGCAGTCAGTGCTGTGTACACTGCAGGGTGAGGGTGCTGTTCAGTCAGTGCTGTGTACACTGCGGGGTGAGGGTGCTGTGTAGTCAAATCTGTGTACACTGAAGGGTTAGTGCTGTGCAGTCAGTGCTGTGTACACTGCAGGGTGAGGGTGATGTACAGACAGTGCTGTGTACACTGCAGGGTGAGGGTGCTGTGCAGTCAGTGCTGTGTACACTGCGGGGTGAGGGTGCTGTGTAGTCAAATCTGTGTACACTGAAGGGTTAGTGCTGTGCAGTCAGTGCTGTGTTCACTGCAGGGTGAGGGTGATGTACAGACAGTGCTGTGTACACTGCAGGGTGAGGGTGCTGTGCAGTCAGTGCTGTGTACACTGCAGGTTAGGGCGGTCAGTGCTGTGTACACTGCAGGTTAGTGCAGTCAGTGCTGTGTACACTGCAGGTTAGTGCAGTCAGTGCTGTGTACACTGCAGGTTAGTGCAGTCAGTGCTGTGTACACTGGAGGTTAGTGCAGTCAGTATGGGGGTAGCGGTGTGTGTCTTTACTGTCACTGTGGGGGTAGAGATGTGTGTGTGTACTTTCACTGTGGGGGTAGAGATGTGTGTGTGTACTTTCACTGTGGGGGTAGACGTGTGCGTGCGTGCGTGCGTGCGTGTGTGTGTATGTGTGTGCTGTCACTGTGAAGTAGGAGAATACACAAACTGATGCTGAAATGCTGTTTTATTGCAAAGTAAAAGGGAAAAGCAGCGTACAAATGATCTTTGTGATTATACGGTTACAGACAGAGGAAGAAACCCTTCTCAGCACTGACAGTGTGACACAGACACAGATATTAGGTATACTGTCAGCACACGCACGGTTATTAGTAGCATGTTCTTCTCATGTGTGTGTGTGACACATGCTGAGTCTCACTCACTAAAGCACACACTCACATTAGTGCATGTTAGTACTAGTCACGTCAGTGACACTAGCGTGTGCTAAATCTCTGGCGTGGATTAGTGAGGGAGACCCTTTTATCTTCATGTTACAGTCTGTCTCATTGTAACAGTGATCTCTCATTTCTATCATTATTATTTCATGGAGAAAGCAGGAAATCAGGAGATTTAGGAACCCCCATAAAAGCAGCGTGACATGTATACTGTCCTTATACAGAGAGCGCAGTGTTACAGGGCATTGTCCTTATACAGAGAGCGCAGTGTTACAGGGCATTGTCCTTATATAGAGAGTGCAGTGTTACAGGGCATTGTCCTTATACAGAGAGCGCAGTGTTACAGGACATTGTCCTTATACAGAGAGCGCAGTGTTACAGGACATTGCAAAGCTCACGTGTAATGCGCAGAATTTATTAACGCCCCAGGCCCAACCCCCCAAGAAGATTATCAAGTAAAGGAATATCTCTGCTCTCCAAATCACTGTCACGTTTTTTATACTCATGGATATGTTTAACCAACTTCGCAAATTGTTTTACAGTATGTCCTGTCCCCTTTCTATGATGTCGCCGAGTCTCCCGTGTGAGAGGAGATTGTGCTTCTTCCAGGAGACCTGCCAGTCTCTCCATGCGATTTCCCTGCTCATTCTCCTCTCTCTTGGTCTCCAACATCTGATCTTCTTCACTAGAGAAGAAGACAACAAACTGATGTCAGGAAATGTCCCCCGGGGAGTCAGGGGCAAATATTTCCCACAGATTTAACCCATTCACTGCCACAGTGGCAAGTAAAGAATTGCAGAGCATTATAATAACACACAGAGAGACATAATAACACGCAGAGACATATAATAACACGCAGAGATATATAATAACACGCAGAGACATATAATAACACGCAGAGATATATAATAACACACAGAGAGACATAATAACACGCAGAGACATATAATAACACGCAGAGATATATAATAACACGCAGAGAGATATAATAACACACAGAGAGATATAATAACACGCAGAGCGATATAATAACACGCAGACATATATAATAACACAGAGAGAGATATAATAACACGCAGAGATATAATAACACGCTGAGATATAATAACACGCAGAGAGATATAATAACACTCTGAGATATAATAACACGCAGAGAGATATAATAACACAGAGAGATATAATAACACACAGAGAGATATAATAACATGCAGAGAGATATAATAACACAGAGATATGTAATAACACGCAGATAGATATAATAACACGCAAAGATATAATAACACAGAGAGATATAATAACACACAGAGAGATATAATAACACACAGAGAGAGATATAATAACACAGAGAGATATAATAACACGCAGAGAGATATAATAAAACAGAGAGATATAATAACACGCAGAGAGATATAATAACACAGAGAGATATAATAACACACAGAGAGATATAATAACATGCAGAGAGATATAATAACACGCAGAGACATATAATAACACGCTGAGATATAATAACACGCAGAGAGATATAATAACACAGAGAGATATAATAACATGCAGAGAGATATAATAACCAATAGAGATATAATATCACACAGAGAGATATAATAACACGCAAAGATATAATAACACAGAGAGATATAATAACACACAGAGAGATATAATAACACACAGAGAGAGATATAATAACACAGAGAGATATAATAACACGCAGAGAGATATAATAAAACAGAGAGATATAATAACACACAGAGAGATATAATAACACAGAGAGATTTAATAACACACAGAGAGATATAATAACACACAGAGAGACATAATAACACACAGAGATATAATAACACAGTGAGATATAATAACATGCAGAAAGATATAATAACATGTACAGAGATATAATAACACACAGTGAGATATAATAACACACAGAGAGATATAATAACATGCAGAGATATATAATAACACGCAGAGAGATATAATAACATGCAGAGAGATATAATAACACGCAGAGATATAATAACACACACAGAGAGATATAATAACACGCAGAGAGATATAATAACACAGAGAGATATAATAACACACAGTGAGATATAATAACACACAGAGAGATAAAATAACATGCAGAAAGATATAATAACATGCAGAGAGATATAATATCACGCAGAGAGATATAATAAGCAAGACACACTTGCTTAAAGAAGCATATGAATAGCACTGTGGATATTCTGAACACATGATACATAAAGCTTGGCCCCCTGCAGACGCACTTACCAGAACTCCCTCCTACTGTCTCTGTACGTTCTCCCTACCTACCAATTAGATTGTAAGCTCGTCGGGGCAGGGACTACTCTTCCTTAATGTTATGTTTATGTCTAAAGCACTTATTCCCATGATCTGTTATTTATATTATCTGTTATTTATTTGATTACCACATGTATTACTATTGTGAAGCGCTATGTACATTAATGGCGCTATATAAATAAAGACATACAATACAATACAATACAATAACACAGAGAGAGATATAATAACACGCAGAGACCTATAATAACACAGAGAGAGATATAATAACATGCAGAGAGATATAATAACACAGAGAGATATAATAACAAGCAGAGACATATAATAACACGCAGAGACATATAATAACATACAGAGAGATATAATAATACAGAGAGAGATATAATAACACAGAGAGAGATATAATAACAAGCAGAGACATATAATAACACGCAGAGAGATATAATAACACAGAGAGAGATATAATAAGCAAGCAGGAGAGAAAAAACTTGGAGCACCGCAATGAAAAAACAAGAACTGGAGGCTAATATAAAAAATAACAAATTATTTATTGGGACATAACTAATTAAAAAGAGAAACCTCTAATGCGTTATCAAAGAGATATAATAACATGCAAAATATAATAACACACAGAGAGATATAATAACACGCAGAGAGATATAATAACATGCAGAGAGATATAATAACACACAGAGAGATATAATAACACACAAAGAGATATAATAACAGGTAGGACAGGCTGCGTATGGAACAAGCACAGGAGGGTTAATATCAGTTACAAGGTTAATATCAGGTACGCATCACATGAAGGATCCCCAGCTACAACCCTACACACAGCACCAATAAATCTCTATTCCTTTCTCTGTCCCACAAACTCCATTTCTTACGTCTCATATTTGGCCGATTCCACCAATGTGACGATGGAGATTATCCCCAGGAGAAGCGCGAGCAGCAGAGGTCTCTGGGAGAGAAGCATCTTTACAGATCTGTTAGAGAATGTTACAGGTTATCACAGGTGTAATAATACGCTCAGCACGGGACAGATCAGACATATCTGGGGGGGCTGCACCCCAGGGATACAGTGTTACTTACAGTATAGTATCTAGTTATTACACGTGAGGAGAATTAGTGGGGTTTGTATTGCAGAGAATATTTATAGACATTACATATAAAAAGATCAACGTAGTAAAAATTACAGTTAATATAAAACACTAGAAATAATTGTACTTACAGCTGGGTGGAGATGGAGCTGAGATGAGTAACCTGTGAATATCACCGGGTCTGTGTTACTATGGAGGGTGAGGTGAGTGTTATATACAGACTCTGATGGGAATGTGTCACTATAGAATCAGCAGACTCTGTGTGAGAAAGAAATCACATTATTTTATGGGTAAATATTACATTTCTCAGGCAGGACGTTTTGGAAACAAACAAATAATAGAATTTACTGACTGTCTCATGTGATAAATACTCATTTGCTTGATTAATGTGAGACTTTCCTGAGAGTAAAGTTTGTGTCACATCTTCTCAAACACAAATAACCATCACGTGTGTATGTGCTGCAGGGACACGTATGCCACGGGGTTTGGGGGGCACAAGTGGTGTGAGAGTTACCCATGATCCCGATACCTAATAGTGCTGGCTGACTTAGTGGGATTCTGGGAGGATATTTGGAGAGGCCCGGAGTGTGCGTTACTAGTGTGTTAATGTGTGTGTGTCCTGTCTTTGTGGTGCTATCTGTGTTCTAATGTGTTTCTGTGTATTGTCACTGAGGGGTTACCACTTTGTTAATGTGTGTGTATACTAAAAACGCTGTGCAACCAGTGTGATAAAGTGTGTGTGTGTGTGTGTTTGTGTGTGTGTGTGTGTGTGTGTGTGTGTGTGTGTGTGTGTGTGTGTGTGTGTGTGTGTGTGTGTGTGTGTGTGTGTGTCTGTGTGTGTGTGTGTGTGTGTGTGTGTGTGTGATGTCACTGTTGGGTCACCAATCTGATTGTGAGAGTGTACTGTCACTGAGGGGTTATCAGTGTGCTAACTTGTGTGTGGACTTGACCTCAGAGCCAAAACAAACACTTGTTTACTGCGTCACTGTGGGTGTGTAATTGTTTGTGTGGCAGTGATAGGGTTACTGAGCCTGTGTGTGTGGCAGTGAAGGGGTTACTGAGCCTGTGTGTGGCAGTGACAGGGTTACTGAGCCTGTGAGTGGCAGTGAATGGGTTACTGAGCCTGTGTGTGGCAGTGACAGGGTTACTGAGCCTGTTTGTGGCAGTGACAGGGATACTGAGCCTGTGTGTGTGGCAGAGAAGGGGTTACTGAGCCTGCATGTGGCAGTGAAGGGGTTACTGAACTTGTGTGTGGCAGTGACAGGGTTACTGAGCCTGTGTGTGGCAGTGAAGGGGTTACTGAGCCTGTGTGTGTGGCAGTGAAGGGGTTACTAAGCCTGTGTGTGGCAGTGAAGGGGTTACTGAGCCTGTGTATGGCAGTGAAGGGGTTACTGAGCCTGTGTGTGGCAGTGACAGGGTTACTGAGCCTGTGTGTGGCAGTGAAGGGGTTACTGAGCCTGTGTGTTTCAGTGAAGGGGTTACTGAGCCTGTGTGTGGCAGTGACAGGGTTACTGAGCCTGTGTGTGGCAGTGACAGGGTTACTGAGCCTGTGTGTGGCAGTGACAGGGTTACTGAGCATGTGTGTGGCACTGACAGGGTTACTGGGCCTGTGTGTGGCACTGACAGGGTAACTGAGCCTGTGTGGCAGTGAAGGGGTTACTGAGCCTGTGTGTGGCAGTGACAGGGTTACTGAGCCTGTGTGTGGCAGTGACGGGGTTACTGAGTCTGTGTGTGGCAGTGACGGGGTTACTGAGCCTGTGTGTGGCAGTAACAGGGTTACTGAGCTTGTGTGGCAGTGACGGGGTTACTGAGCCGGTGTGTGTGGCAGTGAAGGGGTTACTGAGCCTGTGTGTGGCAGTGACAGGGTTACTAAGCCTGTGTGTGGCAGTGACAGGGTTACTGTGCCTGTGTGTGGCAGTGACAGGGTTACTGTGCCTGTGTGTGGCAGTGACAGGGTTACTGGGCCTGTGTGTGGCACTGACGGGTTTACTGAGCTTGTGTGTGGCAGTGAAGGGGTTACTGAGCCTGTGTGTGGCAGTGACGGGGTTACTGAGTCTGTGTGTGGCAGTGACGGGGTTACTGGGCCTGTGTGTGGCAGTAACAGGGTTACTGAGCTTGTGTGGCAGTGACGGGGTTACTGAGCCGGTGTGTGTGGCAGTGAAGGGGTTACTGAGCCGGTGTGTGTGTGGCAGTGAAGGGGTTACTGAGCCTGTGTGTGGCAGTGACAGGGTTACTAAGCCTGTGTGTGGCAGTGACAGGGTTACTGAGCCTGTGTGTGGCACTGACTGGGTTACTAAGCCTGTGTGTGGCAGTGACAGGGTTACTGAGCATGTGTGTGGCAGTGACAGTGTTACTGAGCCTGTGTGTGGCAGTGACGGGTTTACTGAGCCTGTGTGTGGCACTGACGGGTTTACTGAGCCTGTGTGTGGCAGTGATGGGGTTACTGAGACTGTGTGTGGCACTGACACGGTTACTGAGCCTGTGTGTGTGGCAGTGACAGGGTTACTGAGCCTGTGTGTGGCAGTGACGGGGTTACTGAGCCTGTGTATGGCAGTGAAGGGGTTACTGAGCCTGTGTGGCAGTGACGGGGTTACTGAGCCTGTGTGTGGCAGTGACAGGGTTACTGAGCCTGTGTGTGGCAGTGAAGGGGTTAATGAGTCTGGGTGTGTGTGTGTGTGTGTGTGTGTGTGTGTGTGTGTGTGTGTGGCAGTGAAGGGCTTACTAAGCCTGTGTGTGGCTGTGACAGGGTTACTGAGCCTGTGTGTGGCAGTGACGGGGTTACTGAGCCTATGTGTGGCAGTGACGGGGTTAATGAGCCTGTGTGTGTGGCAGTGACAGGGTTACTAAGCCTGTGTGTGGCAGTGACAGGGTTACTGTGCCTGTGTGTGGCAGTGACAGGGTTACTGTGCCTGTGTGTGACAGTGACAGGGTTACTGGGCCTGTGTGTGGCACTGACGGGTTTACTGAGCCTGTGTGTGGCAGTGACGGGGTTACTGAGCCTGTGTGTGGCAGTGACAGGGTTACTGAGCCTGTGTGTGGCAGTGAAGGGGTTACTGAGCCTGTGTGTTGCACTGACGGGTTTACTGAGTCTGTGTGTGGCAGTGACGGGGTTACTGAGCCTGTGTGTGGCAGTGACAGGGTTACTGAGCCTGTGTGTGGCAGTGAAGGGGTTAATGAGCCTGTGTGTGTGTGTGTGTGTGTGTGTGTGTGTGTGTGTGTGTGTGTGTGTGTGTGTGTGTGTGTGTGTGTGTGTGTGTGTGTGTGTGTGTGTGTGTGTGTGTGTGTGTGTGTCAGTGAAGGGGTTACTGAGCCTGTGTGTGTGGCAGTGACAGGGTTACTGAGCCTGTGTGTGGCAGTGAAGGGGTTAATGAGTCTGGGTGTGTGTGTGTGTGTGTGTGTGTGTGTGTGTGTGTGTGTGTGTGTGTGTGTGTGTGTGTGTGTGTGTGTGTGTGTGTGTGTGTGTGTGTGTGTGTGTGTGTGTGTGTGTGTGTGTGTGGCAGGGAAGGGCTTACTAAGCCTGTGTGTGGCTGTGACAGGGTTACTGAGCCTGTGTGTGGCAGTGACGGGGTTACTGAGCCTATGTGTGGCAGTGACGGGGTTAATGAGCCTGTGTGTGTGTGGCAGTGACAGGGTTACTAAGCCTGTGTGTGGCAGTGACAGGGTTACTGTGCCTGTGTGTGGCAGTGACAGGGTTACTGTGCCTGTGTGTGGCAGTGACAGGGTTACTGGGCCTGTGTGTGGCACTGACGGGTTTACTGAGTCTGTGTGTGGCAGTGACGGGGTTACTGAGCCTGTGTGTGGCAGTGACAGGGTTACTGAGCCTGTGTGTGGCAGTGAAGGGGTTACTGAGCCTGTGTGTTGCACTGACGGGTTTACTGAGTCTGTGTGTGGCAGTGACGGGGTTACTGAGCCTGTGTGTGGCAGTGACAGGGTTACTGAGCCTGTGTGTGGCAGTGAAGGGGTTAATGAGCCTGTGTGTGTGTGTGTGTGTGTGTGTGTGTGTGTGTGTGTGTGTGTGTGTGTGTGTGTGTGTGTGTGTGTGTGTGTGTGTGTGTGTGTGTGTGTGTGTGTGTCAGTGAAGGGGTTACTGAGCCTGTGTGTGTGGCAGTGACAGGGTTACTGAGCCTGTGTGTGGCAGTGAAGGGGTTAATGAGTCTGGGTGTGTGTGTGTGTGTGTGTGTGTGTGTGTGTGTGTGTGTGTGTGTGTGTGTGTGTGTGTGTGTGTGTGTGTGTGTGTGTGTGTGTGTGTGTGTGTGTGTGTGTGTGTGTGGCAGTGAAGGGCTTACTAAGCCTGTGTGTGGCTGTGACAGGGTTACTGAGCCTGTGTGTGGCAGTGACGGGGTTACTGAGCCTATGTGTGGCAGTGACGGGGTTAATGAGCCTGTGTGTGTGTGGCAGTGACAGGGTTACTGTGCCTGTGTGTGGCAGTGACAGGGTTACTGGGCCTGTGTGTGGCACTGACGGGTTTACTGAGCCTGTGTGTGGCAGTGACGGGGTTACTGAGCCTGTGTGTGGCAGTGACAGGGTTACTGAGCCTGTGTGTGCAGTGAAGGGGTTACTGAGCCTGTGTGTTGCACTGACGGGTTTACTGAGTCTGTGTGTGGCAGTGACGGGGTTACTGAGCCTGTGTGTGGCAGTGACAGGGTTACTGAGCCTGTGTGTGGCAGTGAAGGGGTTAATGAGCCTGTGTGTGTGTGTGTGTGTGTGTGTGTGTGTGTGTGTGTGTGTGTGTGTGTGTGTGTGTGTGTGTGTGTGTGTGTGTGTGTGTGTGTGTGTGTGTGTGTGTGTGTGTGTGTGTGTCAGTGAAGGGGTTACTGAGCCTGTGTGTGGCAGTGAAGGGTTTAATTAGCCTGTGTGTGGCAGTGATAAGGTTACTGAGTCTGTGTGTTGCAGTGACGGGGTTACTGAGCCTGTGTGTGGCAGTGACAGGGTTACTAAGCCTGTGTGTGGCAGTGACAGGGTTACTGAGCCTGTGTGTGGCAGTGACAGGGTTACTGAGCATGTGTGTGGCACTGACAGGGTTACTGAGCCTGTGTGTGGCAGTGAAGGGGTTAATGAGTCTGGGTGTGTGTGTGTGTGTGTGTGTGTGTGTGTGTGTGTGTGTGTGTGTGTGTGTGTGTGTGTGTGTGTGTGTGTGTGTGTGTGTGTGTGTGTGTGTGTGTGGCAGTGAAGGGCTTACTAAGCCTGTGTGTGGCTGTGACAGGGTTACTGAGCCTGTGTGTGGCAGTGACGGGGTTACTGAGCCTATGTGTGGCAGTGACGGGGTTACTGAGCCTGTGTGTGTGGCAGTGACAGGGTTACTAAGCCTGTGTGTGGCAGTGACAGGGTTACTGTGCCTGTGTGTGGCAGTGACAGGGTTACTGTGCCTGTGTGTGGCAGTGACAGGGTTACTGGGCCTGTGTGTGGCACTGACGGGTTTACTGAGCCTGTGTTGGCAGTGACGGGGTTACTGAGCCTGTGTGTGGCAGTGACAGGGTTACTGAGCCTGTGTGTGGCAGTGAAGGGGTTACTGAGCCTGTGTGTTGCACTGACGGGTTTACTGAGTCTGTGTGTGGCAGTGACGGGGTGTGTGTGTGTGTGTGTGTGTGTGTGTGTGTGTGTGTGTGTGTGTGTGTGTGTGTGTGTGTGTGTGTGTGTGTGTGTGTGTGTGTGTGTGTGATGTCACTGTTGGGTCACCAATCTGATTGTGAGAGTGTGCGGTCACTGAGGGGTAATCACTGTGCTAACTTGTGTGTGGACTTGACCTCAGAGCCAAAACAAACACTTGTTTACTGCGTCACTGTGGGTGTGTAATTGTTTGTGTGGCAGTGATAGGGTTACTGAGCCTGTGTGTGTGGCAGTGAAGGGGTTACTGAGCCTGTGTGTGGCAGTGACAGGGTTACTGAGCCTGTGAGTGGCAGTGAATGGGTTACTGAGCCTGTGTGTGGCAGTGACAGGGTTACTGAGCCTGTTTGTGGCAGTGACAGGGATACTGAGCCTGTGTGTGTGGCAGAGAAGGGGTTACTGAGCCTGCATGTGGCAGTGAAGGGGTTACTGAACTTGTGTGTGGCAGTGACAGGGTTACTGAGCCTGTGTGTGGCAGTGAAGGGGTTACTGAGCCTGTGTGTGTGGCAGTGAAGGGGTTACTAAGCCTGTGTGTGGCAGTGAAGGGGTTACTGAGCCTGTGTATGGCAGTGAAGGGGTTACTGAGCCTGTGTGTGGCAGTGACAGGGTTACTGAGCCTGTGTGTGGCAGTGAAGGGGTTACTGAGCCTGTGTGTTTCAGTGAAGGGGTTACTGAGCCTGTGTGTGGCAGTGACAGGGTTACTGAGCCTGTGTGTGGCAGTGACAGGGTTACTGAGCCTGTGTGTGGCAGTGACAGGGTTACTGAGCATGTGTGTGGCACTGACAGGGTTACTGGGCCTGTGTGTGGCAGTAACAGGGTTACTGAGCTTGTGTGGCAGTGACGGGGTTACTGAGCCGGTGTGTGTGGCAGTGAAGGGGTTACTGAGCCTGTGTGTGGCAGTGACAGGGTTACTAAGCCTGTGTGTGGCAGTGACAGGGTTACTGTGCCTGTGTGTGGCAGTGACAGGGTTACTGTGCCTGTGTGTGGCAGTGACAGGGTTACTGGGCCTGTGTGTGGCACTGACGGGTTTACTGAGCTTGTGTGTGGCAGTGAAGGGGTTACTGAGCCTGTGTGTGGCAGTGACGGGGTTACTGAGTCTGTGTGTGGCAGTGACGGGGTTACTGGGCCTGTGTGTGGCAGTAACAGGGTTACTGAGCTTGTGTGGCAGTGACGGGGTTACTGAGCCGGTGTGTGTGGCAGTGAAGGGGTTACTGAGCCGGTGTGTGTGGCAGTGAAGGGGTTACTGAGCCTGTGTGTGGCAGTGACAGGGTTACTAAGCCTGTGTGTGGCAGTGACAGGGTTACTGAGCCTGTGTGTGGCACTGACTGGGTTACTAAGCCTGTGTGTGGCAGTGACAGGGTTACTGAGCCTGTGTGTGGCAGTGACAGGGTTACTGAGCCTGTGTGTGGCAGTGACGGGTTTACTGAGCCTGTGTGTGGCACTGACGGGTTTACTGAGCCTGTGTGTGGCAGTGATGGGGTTACTGAGACTGTGTGTGGCACTGACACGGTTACTGAGCCTGTGTGTGTGGCAGTGACAGGGTTACTGAGCCTGTGTGTGGCAGTGACGGGGTTACTGAGCCTGTGTATGGCAGTGAAGGGGTTACTGAGCCTGTGTGGCAGTGACGGGGTTACTGAGCCTGTGTGTGGCAGTGACAGGGTTACTGAGCCTGTGTGTGGCAGTGAAGGGGTTAATGAGTCTGGGTGTGTGTGTGTGTGTGTGTGTGTGTGTGTGTGTGTGTGTGTGTGTGTGTGTGTGTGTGTGTGTGTGTGTGTGTGTGTGTGTGTGTGTGTGTGGCAGTGAAGGGCTTACTAAGCCTGTGTGTGGCTGTGACAGGGTTACTGAGCCTGTGTGTGGCAGTGACGGGGTTACTGAGCCTATGTGTGGCAGTGACGGGGTTAATGAGCCTGTGTGTGTGGCAGTGACAGGGTTACTAAGCCTGTGTGTGGCAGTGACAGGGTTACTGTGCCTGTGTGTGGCAGTGACAGGGTTACTGTGCCTGTGTGTGGCAGTGACAGGGTTACTGGGCCTGTGTGTGGCACTGACGGGTTTACTGAGCCTGTGTGTGGCAGTGACGGGGTTACTGAGCCTGTGTGTGGCAGTGACAGGGTTACTGAGCCTGTGTGTGGCAGTGAAGGGGTTACTGAGCCTGTGTGTTGCACTGACAGGTTTACTGAGTCTGTGTGTGGCAGTGACGGGGTTACTGAGCCTGTGTGTGGCAGGGACAGGGTTACTGAGCCTGTGTGTGGCAGTGAAGGGGTTAATGAGCCTGTGTGTGTGTGTGTGTGTGTGTGTGTGTGTGTGTGTGTGTGTGTGTGTGTGTGTGTGTGTGTGTGTGTGTGTGTGTGTGTGTGTGTGTCAGTGAAGGGGTTACTGAGCCTGTGTGTGTGGCAGTGACAGGGTTACTGAGCCTGTGTGTGGCAGTGAAGGGGTTAATGAGTCTGGGTGTGTGTGTGTGTGTGTGTGTGTGTGTGTGTGTGTGTGTGTGTGTGTGTGTGTGTGTGTGTGTGTGTGTGTGTGTGTGTGTGTGTGTGTGTGTGTGTGTGTGTGTGGCAGTGAAGGGCTTACTAAGCCTGTGTGTGGCTGTGACAGGGTTACTGAGCCTATGTGTGGCAGTGACGGGGTTAATGAGCCTGTGTGTGTGTGGCAGTGACAGGGTTACTAAGCCTGTGTGTGGCAGTGACAGGGTTACTGTGCCTGTGTGTGGCAGTGACAGGGTTACTGTGCCTGTGTGTGGCAGTGACAGGGTTACTGGGCCTGTGTGTGGCACTGACGGGTTTACTGAGCCTGTGTGTGGCAGTGACGGGGTTACTGAGCCTGTGTGTGGCAGTGACAGGGTTACTGAGCCTGTGTGTGGCAGTGAAGGGGTTACTTAGCCTGTGTGTTGCACTGACGGGTTTACTGAGTCTGTGTGTGGCAGTGACGGGGTTACTGAGCCTGTGTGTGGCAGTGACAGGGTTACTGAGCCTGTGTGTGGCAGTGAAGGGGTTAATGAGCCTGTGTGTGTGTGTGTGTGTGTGTGTGTGTGTGTGTGTGTGTGTGTGTGTGTGTGTGTGTGTGTGTGTGTGTGTGTGTGTGTGTGTGTGTGTGTGTGTGTGTGTGTGTGTGTGTGTCAGTGAAGGGGTTACTGAGCCTGTGTGTGTGGCAGTGACAGGGTTACTGAGCCTGTGTGTGGCAGTGAAGGGGTTAATGAGTCTGGGGGTGTGTGTGTGTGTGTGTGTGTGTGTGTGTGTGTGTGTGTGTGTGTGTGTGTGTGTGTGTGTGTGTGTGTGTGTGTGTGTGTGTGTGTGTGTGTGTGTGTGTGTGTGTGTGGCAGTGAAGGGCTTACTAAGCCTGTGTGTGGCTGTGACAGGGTTACTGAGCCTGTGTGTGGCAGTGACGGGGTTACTGAGCCTATGTGTGGCAGTGACGGGGTTAATGAGCCTGTGTGTGTGGCAGTGACAGGGTTACTAAGCCTGTGTGTGGCAGTGACAGGGTTACTGTGCCTGTGTGTGGCAGTGACAGGGTTACTGTGCCTGTGTGTGGCAGTGACAGGGTTACTGGGCCTGTGTGTGGCACTGACGGGTTTACTGAGCCTGTGTGTGGCAGTGACGGGGTTACTGAGCCTGTGTGTGGCAGTGACAGGGTTACTGAGCCTGTGTGTGGCAGTGAAGGGGTTACTGAGCCTGTGTGTTGCACTGACGGGTTTACTGAGTCTGTGTGTGGCAGTGACGGGGTTACTGAGCCTGTGTGTGGCAGTGACAGGGTTACTGAGCCTGTGTGTGGCAGTGAAGGGGTTAATGAGCCTGTGTGTGTGTGTGTGTGTGTGTGTGTGTGTGTGTGTGTGTGTGTGTGTGTGTGTGTGTGTGTGTGTGTGTGTGTGTGTGTGTGTGTGTGTGTGTGTGTGTCAGTGAAGGGGTTACTGTGCCTGTGTGTGGCAGTGAAGGGTTTAATTAGCCTGTGTGTGGCAGTGATAAGGTTACTGAGCCTGTGTGTGGCAGTGACGGGGTTACTGAGCCTGTGTATGTGGCAGTGACGGGGTTACTGAGTCTGTGTGTTGCAGTGACGGGGTTACTGAGCCTGTGTGTGGCAGTGACAGGGTTACTAAGCCTGTGTGTGGCAGTGACAGGGTTACTGAGCCTGTGTGTGGCAGTGACAGGGTTACTGAGCATGTGTGTGGCACTGACAGGGTTACTGAGCCTGTGTGTGGCAGTGAAGGGGTTAATGAGTCTGGGTGTGTGTGTGTGTGTGTGTGTGTGTGTGTGTGTGTGTGTGTGTGTGTGTGTGTGTGTGTGTGTGTGTGTGTGTGTGTGTGTGTGTGTGTGTGTGTGTGTGTGTGTGTGTGTGTGGCAGTGAAGGGCTTACTAAGCCTGTGTGTGGCTGTGACAGGGTTACTGAGCCTGTGTGTGGCAGTGACGGGGTTACTGAGCCTATGTGTGGCAGTGACGGGGTTACTGAGCCTGTGTGTGTGGCAGTGACAGGGTTACTAAGCCTGTGTGTGGCAGTGACAGGGTTACTGTGCCTGTGTGTGGCAGTGACAGGGTTACTGAGCCTGTGTGTGGCAGTGAAGGGGTTACTGAGCCTGTGTGTTGCACTGACGGGTTTACTGAGTCTGTGTGTGGCAGTGACGGGGTGTGTGTGTGTGTGTGTGTGTGTGTGTGTGTGTGTGTGTGTGTGTGTGTGTGTGTGTGTGTGTGTGTGTGTGTGTGTGTGTGTGTGTGTGTGTGTGTGTGTGTGTGTGTGTGTGTGTGTGTGTGTGATGTCACTGTTGGGTCACCAATCTGATTGTGAGAGTGTGCGGTCACTGAGGGGTTATCAGTGTGCTAACTTGTGTGTGGACTTGACCTCAGAGCCAAAACAAACACTTGTTTACTGCGTCACTGTGGGTGTGTAATTGTTTGTGTGGCAGTGATAGGGTTACTGAGCCTGTGTGTGTGGCAGTGAAGGGGTTACTGAGCCTGTGTGTGGCAGTGACAGGGTTACTGAGCCTGTGAGTGGCAGCGAATGGGTTACTGAGCCTGTGTGTGGCAGTGACAGGGTTACTGAGCCTGTTTGTGGCAGTGACAGGGATACTGAGCCTGTGTGTGTGGCAGAGAAGGGGTTACTGAGCCTGCATGTGGCAGTGAAGGGGTTACTGAACTTGTGTGTGGCAGTGACAGGGTTACTGAGCCTGTGTGTGGCAGTGAAGGGGTTACTGAGCCTGTGTGTGTGGCAGTGAAGGGGTTACTAAGCCTGTGTGTGGCAGTGAAGGGGTTACTGAGCCTGTGTATGGCAGTGAAGGGGTTACTGAGCCTGTGTGTGGCAGTGACAGGGTAACTGAGCCTGTGTGTGGCAGTGAAGGGGTTACTGAGCCTGTGTGTTTCAGTGAAGGGGTTACTGAGCCTGTGTGTGGCAGTAACAGGGTTACTGAGCCTGTGTGTGGCAGTGACAGGGTTACTGAGCCTGTGTGTGGCAGTGACAGGGTTACTGAGCATGTGTGTGGCACTGACAGGGTTACTGGGCCTGTGTGTGGCAGTAACAGGGTTACTGAGCTTGTGTGGCAGTGACGGGGTTACTGAGCCGGTGTGTGTGGCAGTGAAGGGGTTACTGAGCCTGTGTGTGGCAGTGACAGGGTTACTAAGCCTGTGTGTGGCAGTGACAGGGTTACTGTGCCTGTGTGTGGCAGTGACAGGGTTACTGTGCCTGTGTGTGGCAGTGACAGGGTTACTGGGCCTGTGTGTGGCACTGACGGGTTTACTGAGCTTGTGTGTGGCAGTGAAGGGGTTACTGAGCCTGTGTGTGGCAGTGACGGGGTTACGGAGTCTGTGTGTGGCAGTGACGGGGTTACTGGGCCTGTGTGTGGCAGTAACAGGGTTACTGAGCTTGTGTGGCAGTGACGGGGTTACTGAGCCGGTGTGTGTGGCAGTGAAGGGGTTACTGAGCCGGTGTGTGTGGCAGTGAAGGGGTTACTGAGCCTGTGTGTGGCAGTGACAGGGTTACTAAGCCTGTGTGTGTCAGTGACAGGGTTACTGAGCCTGTGTGTGGCACTGACTGGGTTACTAAGCCTGTGTGTGGCAGTGACAGGGTTACTGAGCCTGTGTGTGGCAGTGACAGGGTTACTGAGCCTGTGTGTGGCAGTGACGGGTTTACTGAGCCTGTGTGTGGCACTGACGGGTTTACTGAGCCTGTGTATGGCAGTGATGGGGTTACTGAGACTGTGTGTGGCACTGACACGGTTACTGAGCCTGTGTGTGTGGCAGTGACAGGGTTACTGAGCCTGTGTGTGGCAGTGACGGGGTTACTGAGCCTGTGTATGGCAGTGAAGGGGTTACTGAGCCTGTGTGGCAGTGACGGGGTTACTGAGCCTGTGTGTGGCAGTGACAGGGTTACTGAGCCTGTGTGTGGCAGTGAAGGGGTTAATGAGTCTGGGGGTGTGTGTGTGTGTGTGTGTGTGTGTGTGTGTGTGTGTGTGTGTGTGTGTGTGTGTGTGTGTGTGTGTGTGTGTGTGTGTGTGTGTGTGTGTCAGTGAAGGGGTTACTGAGCCTGTGTGTGTGGCAGTGACAGGGTTACTGAGCCTGTGTGTGGCAGTGAAGGGGTTAATGAGTCTGGGGGTGTGTGTGTGTGTGTGTGTGTGTGTGTGTGTGTGTGTGTGTGTGTGTGTGTGTGTGTGTGTGTGTGTGTGTGTGTGTGTGTGTGTGTGTGTGTGTGTGTGTGTGTGTGGCAGTGAAGGGCTTACTAAGCCTGTGTGTGGCTGTGACAGGGTTACTGAGCCTGTGTGTGGCAGTGACGGGGTTACTGAGCCTATGTGTGGCAGTGACGGGGTTAATGAGCCTGTGTGTGTGGCAGTGACAGGGTTACTAAGCCTGTGTGTGGCAGTGACAGGGTTACTGTGCCTGTGTGTGGCAGTGACAGGGTTACTGTGCCTGTGTGTGGCAGTGACAGGGTTACTGGGCCTGTGTGTGGCACTGACGGGTTTACTGAGCCTGTGTGTGGCAGTGACGGGGTTACTGAGCCTGTGTGTGGCAGTGACAGGGTTACTGAGCCTGTGTGTGGCAGTGAAGGGGTTACTGAGCCTGTGTGTTGCACTGACGGGTTTACTGAGTCTGTGTGTGGCAGTGACGGGGTTACTGAGCCTGTGTGTGGCAGTGACAGGGTTACTGAGCCTGTGTGTGGCAGTGAAGGGGTTAATGAGCCTGTGTGTGTGTGTGTGTGTGTGTGTGTGTGTGTGTGTGTGTGTGTGTGTGTGTGTGTGTGTGTGTGTGTGTGTGTGTGTGTGTGTGTGTGTGTGTCAGTGAAGGGGTTACTGTGCCTGTGTGTGGCAGTGAAGGGTTTAATTAGCCTGTGTGTGGCAGTGATAAGGTTACTAAGCCTGTGTGTGGCAGTGACGGGGTTACTGAGCCTGTGTATGTGGCAGTGACGGGGTTACTGAGTCTGTGTGTTGCAGTGACGGGGTTACTGAGCCTGTGTGTGGCAGTGACAGGGTTACTAAGCCTGTGTGTGGCAGTGACAGGGTTACTGAGCCTGTGTGTGGCAGTGACAGGGTTACTGAGCATGTGTGTGGCACTGACAGGGTTACTGAGCCTGTGTGTGGCAGTGAAGGGGTTAATGAGTCTGGGTGTGTGTGTGTGTGTGTGTGTGTGTGTGTGTGTGTGTGTGTGTGTGTGTGTGTGTGTGTGTGTGTGTGTGTGTGTGTGTGTGTGTGTGTGTGTGTGTGTGTGTGTGTGTGTGTGTGTGTCAGTGAAGGGCTTACTAAGCCTGTGTGTGGCTGTGACAGGGTTACTGAGCCTGTGTGTGGCAGTGACGGGGTTACTGAGCCTATGTGTGGCAGTGACGGGGTTACTGAGCCTGTGTGTGTGGCAGTGACAGGGTTACTAAGCCTGTGTGTGGCAGTGACAGGGTTACTGTGCCTGTGTGTGGCAGTGACAGGGTTACTGTGCCTGTGTGTGGCAGTGACAGGGTTACTGGGCCTGTGTGTGGCACTGACGGGTTTACTGAGCCTGTGTTGGCAGTGACGGGGTTACTGAGCCTGTGTGTGGCAGTGACAGGGTTACTGAGCCTGTGTGTGGCAGTGAAGGGGTTACTGAGCCTGTGTGTTGCACTGACGGGTTTACTGAGTCTGTGTGTGGCAGTGACGGGGTGTGTGTGTGTGTGTGTGTGTGTGTGTGTGTGTGTGTGTGTGTGTGTGTGTGTGTGTGTGTGTGTGTGTGTGTGTGTGTGTGTGTGTGTGTGTGTGTGTGTGTGTGATGTCACTGTTGGGTCACCAATCTGATTGTGAGAGTGTGCGGTCACTGAGGGGTTATCAGTGTGCTAACTTGTGTGTGGACTTGACCTCAGAGCCAAAACAAACACTTGTTTACTGCGTCACTGTGGGTGTGTAATTGTTTGTGTGGCAGTGATAGGGTTACTGAGCCTGTGTGTGTGGCAGTGAAGGGGTTACTGAGCCTGTGTGTGGCAGTGACAGGGTTACTGAGCCTGTGAGTGGCAGTGAATTGGTTACTGAGCCTGTGTGTGGCAGTGACAGGGTTACTGAGCCTGTTTGTGGCAGTGACAGGGATACTGAGCCTGTGTGTGTGGCAGAGAAGGGGTTACTGAGCCTGCATGTGGCAGTGAAGGGGTTACTGAACTTGTGTGTGGCAGTGACAGGGTTACTGAGCCTGTGTGTGGCAGTGAAGGGGTTACTGAGCCTGTGTGTGTGGCAGTGAAGGGGTTACTAAGCCTGTGTGTGGCAGTGAAGGGGTTACTGAGCCTGTGTATGGCAGTGAAGGGGTTACTGAGCCTGTGTGTGGCAGTGACAGGGTAACTGAGCCTGTGTGTGGCAGTGAAGGGGTTACTGAGCCTGTGTGTTTCAGTGAAGGGGTTACTGAGCCTGTGTGTGGCAGTAACAGGGTTACTGAGCCTGTGTGTGGCAGTGACAGGGTTACTGAGCCTGTGTGTGGCAGTGACAGGGTTACTGAGCATGTGTGTGGCACTGACAGGGTTACTGGGCCTGTGTGTGGCAGTAACAGGGTTACTGAGCTTGTGTGGCAGTGACGGGGTTACTGAGCCGGTGTGTGTGGCAGTGAAGGGGTTACTGAGCCTGTGTGTGGCAGTGACAGGGTTACTAAGCCTGTGTGTGGCAGTGACAGGGTTACTGTGCCTGTGTGTGGCAGTGACAGGGTTACTGAGCCTGTGTGTGGCAGTGAAGGGGTTACTGAGCCTGTGTGTGTGGCAGTGAAGGGGTTACTAAGCCTGTGTGTGGCAGTGAAGGGGTTACTGAGCCTGTGTATGGCAGTGAAGGGGTTACTGAGCCTGTGTGTGGCAGTGACAGGGTAACTGAGCCTGTGTGTGGCAGTGAAGGGGTTACTGAGCCTGTGTGTTTCAGTGAAGGGGTTACTGAGCCTGTGTGTGGCAGTAACAGGGTTACTGAGCCTGTGTGTGGCAGTGACAGGGATACTGAGCCTGTGTGTGGCAGTGACAGGGTTACTGAGCATGTGTGTGGCACTGACAGGGTTACTGGGCCTGTGTGTGGCAGTAACAGGGTTACTGAGCTTGTGTGGCAGTGACGGGGTTACTGAGCCGGTGTGTGTGGCAGTGAAGGGGTTACTGAGCCTGTGTGTGGCAGTGACAGGGTTACTAAGCCTGTGTGTGGCAGTGACAGGGTTACTGTGCCTGTGTGTGGCAGTGACAGGGTTACTGTGCCTGTGTGTGGCAGTGACAGGGTTACTGGGCCTGTGTGTGGCACTGACGGGTTTACTGAGCTTGTGTGTGGCAGTGAAGGGGTTACTGAGCCTGTGTGTGGCAGTGACGGGGTTACTGAGTCTGTGTGTGGCAGTGACGGGGTTACTGGGCCTGTGTGTGGCAGTAACAGGGTTACTGAGCTTGTGTGGCAGTGACGGGGTTACTGAGCCGGTGTGTGTGGCAGTGAAGGGGTTACTGAGCCGGTGTGTGTGGCAGTGAAGGGGTTACTGAGCCTGTGTGTGGCAGTGACAGGGTTACTAAGCCTGTGTGTGGCAGTGACAGGGTTACTGAGCCTGTGTGTGGCACTGACTGGGTTACTAAGCCTGTGTGTGGCAGTGACAGGGTTACTGAGCCTGTGTGTGGCAGTGACAGGGTTACTGAGCCTGTGTGTGGCAGTGACGGGTTTACTTAGCCTGTGTGTGGCACTGACGGGTTTACTGAGCCTGTGTGTGGCAGTGATGGGGTTACTGAGACTGTGTGTGGCACTGACACGGTTACTGAGCCTGTGTGTGTGGCAGTGACAGGGTTACTGAGCCTGTGTGTGGCAGTGACGGGGTTACTGAGCCTGTGTATGGCAGTGAAGGGGTTACTGAGCCTGTGTGGCAGTGACGGGGTTACTGAGCCTGTGTGTGGCAGTGACAGGGTTACTGAGCCTGTGTGTGGCAGTGAAGGGGTTAATGAGTCTGGGTGTGTGTGTGTGTGTGTGTGTGTGTGTGTGTGTGTGTGTGTGTGTGTGTGTGTGTGTGTGTGTGTGTGTGTGTGTGTGTGTGTGTGTGTGTGTGTGTGTGTGTGTGTGTGTGGCAGTGAAGGGCTTACTAAGCCTGTGTGTGGCTGTGACAGGGTTACTGAGCCTGTGTGTGGCAGTGACGGGGTTACTGAGCCTATGTGTGGCAGTGACGGGGTTAATGAGCCTGTGTGTGTGGCAGTGACAGGGTTACTAAGCCTGTGTGTGGCAGTGACAGGGTTACTGTGCCTGTGTGTGGCAGTGACAGGGTTACTGTGCCTGTGTGTGGCAGTGACAGGGTTACTGGGCCTGTGTGTGGCACTGACGGGTTTACTGAGCCTGTGTGTGGCAGTGACGGGGTTACTGAGCCTGTGTGTGGCAGTGACAGGGTTACTGAGCCTGTGTGTGGCAGTGAAGGGGTTACTGAGCCTGTGTGTGTGTGTGTGTGTGTGTGTGTGTGTGTGTGTGTGTGTGTGTGTGTGTGTGTGTGTGTGTGTGTGTGTGTGTGTGTGTGTGTGTGTGTGTGTGTGTGTGTGTGTGTGTGTGTGTCAGTGAAGGGGTTACTGAGCCTGTGTGTGGCAGTGACGGGGTTACTGAGCCTGTGTGTGGCAGTGACAGGGTTACTGAGCCTGTGTGTGGCAGTGAAGGGGTTAATGAGCCTGTGTGTGTGTGTGTGTGTGTGTGTGTGTGTGTGTGTGTGTGTGTGTGTGTGTGTGTGTGTGTGTGTGTGTGTGTGTGTGTGTGTGTGTGTGTGTGTGTGTGTGTGTGTGTGTCAGTGAAGGGGTTACTGAGCCTGTGTGTGGCAGTGACAGGGTTACTGAGCCTGTGTGTGGCAGTGAAGGGGTTAATGAGTCTGGGGGGTGTGTGTGTGTGTGTGTGTGTGTGTGTGTGTGTGTGTGTGTGTGTGTGTGTGTGTGTGTGTGTGTGTGTGTGTGTGTGTGTGTGTGTGTGTGTGTGTGTGTGTGTGTGTGGCAGTGAAGGGCTTACTAAGCCTGTGTGTGGCTGTGACAGGGTTACTGAGCCTGTGTGTGGCAGTGACGGGGTTACTGAGCCTATGTGTGGCAGTGACGGGGTTAATGAGCCTGTGTGTGTGGCAGTGACAGGGTTACTAAGCCTGTGTGTGGCAGTGACAGGGTTACTGTGCCTGTGTGTGGCAGTGACAGGGTTACTGTGCCTGTGTGTGGCAGTGACAGGGTTACTGGGCCTGTGTGTGGCACTGACGGGTTTACTGAGTCTGTGTGTGGCAGTGACAGGGTTACTGAGCCTGTGTGTGGCAGTGACAGGGTTACTGAGCCTGTGTGTGGCAGTGAAGGGGTTAATGAGCTTGTGTGTGTGTGTGTGTGTGTGTGTGTGTGTGTGTGTGTGTGTGTGTGTGTGTGTGTGTGTGTGTGTGTGTGTGTGTGTGTGTGTGTGTGTGTGTGTGTGTGTGTGTGTGTCAGTGAAGGGGTTACTGAGCCTGTGTGTGGCAGTGAAGGGTTTAATTAGCCTGTGTGTGGCAGTGATAAGGTTACTGAGCCTGTGTGTGGCAGTGACGGGGTTACTGAGCCTGTGTATGTGGCAGTGACGGGGTTACTGAGTCTGTGTGTTGCAGTGACGGGGTTACTGAGCCTGTGTGTGGCAGTGACAGGGTTACTAAGCCTGTGTGTGGCAGTGACAGGGTTACTGAGCCTGTGTGTGGCAGTGACAGGGTTACTGAGCATGTGTGTGGCACTGACAGGGTTACTGAGCCTGTGTGTGGCAGTGAAGGGGTTAATGAGCCTGTGTGTGTGTGTGTGTGTGTGTGTGTGTGTGTGTGTGTGTGTGTGTGTGTGTGTGTGTGTGTGTGTGTGTGTGTGTGTGTGTGTGTGTGTGTGTGTGTGTGTGTGTGTGTGTGTGTGTGTGTGTCAGTGAAGGGGTTACTGAGCCTGTGTGTGGCAGTGACAGGGTTACTGAGCATGTGTGTGGCACTGACAGGGTTACTGAGCCTGTGTGTGGCAGTGAAGGGGTTAATGAGCCTGTGTGTGTGTGTGTGTGTGTGTGTGTGTGTGTGTGTGTGTGTGTGTGTGTGTGTGTGTGTGTGTGTGTGTGTGTGTGTGTGTGTGTGTGTGTGTGTGTGTGTGTGTGTGTGTGTGTCAGTGAAGGGGTTACTGTGCCTGTGTGTGGCAGTGAAGGGTTTAATTAGCCTGTGTGTGGCAGTGATAAGGTTACTGAGCCTGTGTGTGGCAGTGACGGGGTTACTGAGCCTGTGTATGTGGCAGTGACGGGGTTACTGAGTCTGTGTGTTGCAGTGACGGGGTTACTGAGCCTGTGTGTGGCAGTGACAGGGTTACTAAGCCTGTGTGTGGCAGTGACAGGGTTACTGAGCCTGTGTGTGGCAGTGACAGGGTTACTGAGCATGTGTGTGGCACTGACAGGGTTACTGAGCCTGTGTGTGGCAGTGAAGGGGTTAATGAGTCTGGGTGTGTGTGTGTGTGTGTGTGTGTGTGTGTGTGTGTGTGTGTGTGTGTGTGTGTGTGTGTGTGTGTGTGTGTGTGTGTGTGTGTGTGTGTGTGTGTGTGTGTGTGTGTGTGTGGCAGTGAAGGGCTTACTAAGCCTGTGTGTGGCTGTGACAGGGTTACTGAGCCTGTGTGTGGCAGTGACGGGGTTACTGAGCCTATGTGTGGCAGTGACGGGGTTACTGAGCCTGTGTGTGTGGCAGTGACAGGGTTACTAAGCCTGTGTGTGGCAGTGACAGGGTTACTGTGCCTGTGTGTGGCAGTGACAGGGTTACTGTGCCTGTGTGTGGCAGTGACAGGGTTACTGGGCCTGTGTGTGGCACTGACGGGTTTACTGAGCCTGTGTTGGCAGTGACGGGGTTACTGAGCCTGTGTGTGGCAGTGACAGGGTTACTGAGCCTGTGTGTGGCAGTGAAGGGGTTACTGAGCCTGTGTGTTGCACTGACGGGTTTACTGAGTCTGTGTGTGGCAGTGACGGTGTGTGTGTGTGTGTGTGTGTGTGTGTGTGTGTGTGTGTGTGTGTGTGTGTGTGTGTGTGATGTCACTGTTGGGTCACCAATCTGATTGTGAGAGTGTGCGGTCACTGAGGGGTTATCAGTGTGCTAACTTGTGTGTGGACTTGACCTCAGAGCCAAAACAAACACTTGTTTACTGCGTCACTGTGGGTGTGTAATTGTTTGTGTGGCAGTGATAGGGTTACTGAGCCTGTGTGTGGCAGTGAAGGGGTTACTGAGCCTGTGTGTGTGGCAGTGAAGGGGTTACTAAGCCTGTGTGTGGCAGTGAAGGGGTTACTGAGCCTGTGTATGGCAGTGAAGGGGTTACTGAGCCTGTGTGTGGCAGTGACAGGGTAACTGAGCCTGTGTGTGGCAGTGAAGGGGTTACTGAGCCTGTGTGTTTCAGTGAAGGGGTTACTGAGCCTGTGTGTGGCAGTAACAGGGTTACTGAGCCTGTGTGTGGCAGTGACAGGGTTACTGAGCCTGTGTGTGGCAGTGACAGGGTTACTGAGCATGTGTGTGGCACTGACAGGGTTACTGGGCCTGTGTGTGGCAGTAACAGGGTTACTGAGCTTGTGTGGCAGTGACGGGGTTACTGAGCCGGTGTGTGTGGCAGTGAAGGGGTTACTGAGCCTGTGTGTGGCAGTGACAGGGTTACTAAGCCTGTGTGTGGCAGTGACAGGGTTACTGTGCCTGTGTGTGGCAGTGACAGGGTTACTGAGCCTGTGTGTGGCAGTGAAGGGGTTACTGAGCCTGTGTGTGTGGCAGTGAAGGGGTTACTAAGCCTGTGTGTGGCAGTGAAGGGGTTACTGAGCCTGTGTATGGCAGTGAAGGGGTTACTGAGCCTGTGTGTGGCAGTGACAGGGTAACTGAGCCTGTGTGTGGCAGTGAAGGGGTTACTGAGCCTGTGTGTTTCAGTGAAGGGGTTACTGAGCCTGTGTGTGGCAGTAACAGGGTTACTGAGCCTGTGTGTGGCAGTGACAGGGATACTGAGCCTGTGTGTGGCAGTGACAGGGTTACTGAGCATGTGTGTGGCACTGACAGGGTTACTGGGCCTGTGTGTGGCAGTAACAGGGTTACTGAGCTTGTGTGGCAGTGACGGGGTTACTGAGCCGGTGTGTGTGGCAGTGAAGGGGTTACTGAGCCTGTGTGTGGCAGTGACAGGGTTACTAAGCCTGTGTGTGGCAGTGACAGGGTTACTGTGCCTGTGTGTGGCAGTGACAGGGTTACTGTGCCTGTGTGTGGCAGTGACAGGGTTACTGGGCCTGTGTGTGGCACTGACGGGTTTACTGAGCTTGTGTGTGGCAGTGAAGGGGTTACTGAGCCTGTGTGTGGCAGTGACGGGGTTACTGAGTCTGTGTGTGGCAGTGACGGGGTTACTGGGCCTGTGTGTGGCAGTAACAGGGTTACTGAGCTTGTGTGGCAGTGACGGGGTTACTGAGCCGGTGTGTGTGGCAGTGAAGGGGTTACTGAGCCGGTGTGTGTGGCAGTGAAGGGGTTACTGAGCCTGTGTGTGGCAGTGACAGGGTTACTAAGCCTGTGTGTGGCAGTGACAGGGTTACTGAGCCTGTGTGTGGCACTGACTGGGTTACTAAGCCTGTGTGTGGCAGTGACAGGGTTACTGAGCCTGTGTGTGGCAGTGACAGGGTTACTGAGCCTGTGTGTGGCAGTGACGGGTTTACTTAGCCTGTGTGTGGCACTGACGGGTTTACTGAGCCTGTGTGTGGCAGTGATGGGGTTACTGAGACTGTGTGTGGCACTGACACGGTTACTGAGCCTGTGTGTGTGGCAGTGACAGGGTTACTGAGCCTGTGTGTGGCAGTGACGGGGTTACTGAGCCTGTGTATGGCAGTGAAGGGGTTACTGAGCCTGTGTGGCAGTGACGGGGTTACTGAGCCTGTGTGTGGCAGTGACAGGGTTACTGAGCCTGTGTGTGGCAGTGAAGGGGTTAATGAGTCTGGGTGTGTGTGTGTGTGTGTGTGTGTGTGTGTGTGTGTGTGTGTGTGTGTGTGTGTGTGTGTGTGTGTGTGTGTGTGTGTGTGTGTGTGTGTGTGTGTGTGTGTGTGTGTGGCAGTGAAGGGCTTACTAAGCCTGTGTGTGGCTGTGACAGGGTTACTGAGCCTGTGTGTGGCAGTGACGGGGTTACTGAGCCTATGTGTGGCAGTGACGGGGTTAATGAGCCTGTGTGTGTGGCAGTGACAGGGTTACTAAGCCTGTGTGTGGCAGTGACAGGGTTACTGTGCCTGTGTGTGGCAGTGACAGGGTTACTGTGCCTGTGTGTGGCAGTGACAGGGTTACTGGGCCTGTGTGTGGCACTGACGGGTTTACTGAGCCTGTGTGTGGCAGTGACGGGGTTACTGAGCCTGTGTGTGGCAGTGACAGGGTTACTGAGCCTGTGTGTGGCAGTGAAGGGGTTACTGAGCCTGTGTGTGTGTGTGTGTGTGTGTGTGTGTGTGTGTGTGTGTGTGTGTGTGTGTGTGTGTGTGTGTGTGTGTGTGTGTGTGTGTGTGTGTGTGTGTGTGTGTGTGTGTGTGTGTGTGTGTGTGTCAGTGAAGGGGTTACTGAGCCTGTGTGTGGCAGTGACGGGGTTACTGAGCCTGTGTGTGGCAGTGACAGGGTTACTGAGCCTGTGTGTGGCAGTGAAGGGGTTAATGAGCCTGTGTGTGTGTGTGTGTGTGTGTGTGTGTGTGTGTGTGTGTGTGTGTGTGTGTGTGTGTGTGTGTGTGTGTGTGTGTGTGTGTGTGTGTGTGTGTGTGTGTGTCAGTGAAGGGGTTACTGAGCCTGTGTGTGGCAGTGACAGGGTTACTGAGCCTGTGTGTGGCAGTGAAGGGGTTAATGAGTCTGGGGGGTGTGTGTGTGTGTGTGTGTGTGTGTGTGTGTGTGTGTGTGTGTGTGTGTGTGTGTGTGTGTGTGTGTGTGTGTGTGTGTGTGTGTGTGTGTGTGTGTGTGTGTGTGTGTGTGTGTGTGTGTGGCAGTGAAGGGCTTACTAAGCCTGTGTGTGGCTGTGACAGGGTTACTGAGCCTGTGTGTGGCAGTGACGGGGTTACTGAGCCTATGTGTGGCAGTGACGGGGTTAATGAGCCTGTGTGTGTGGCAGTGACAGGGTTACTAAGCCTGTGTGTGGCAGTGACAGGGTTACTGTGCCTGTGTGTGGCAGTGACAGGGTTACTGTGCCTGTGTGTGGCAGTGACAGGGTTACTGGGCCTGTGTGTGGCACTGACGGGTTTACTGAGTCTGTGTGTGGCAGTGACAGGGTTACTGAGCCTGTGTGTGGCAGTGACAGGGTTACTGAGCCTGTGTGTGGCAGTGAAGGGGTTAATGAGCTTGTGTGTGTGTGTGTGTGTGTGTGTGTGTGTGTGTGTGTGTGTGTGTGTGTGTGTGTGTGTGTGTGTGTGTGTGTGTGTGTGTGTGTGTGTGTGTGTGTGTGTGTGTGTGTGTGTGTGTGTGTCAGTGAAGGGGTTACTGAGCCTGTGTGTGGCAGTGAAGGGTTTAATTAGCCTGTGTGTGGCAGTGATAAGGTTACTGAGCCTGTGTGTGGCAGTGACGGGGTTACTGAGCCTGTGTATGTGGCAGTGACGGGGTTACTGAGTCTGTGTGTTGCAGTGACGGGGTTACTGAGCCTGTGTGTGGCAGTGACAGGGTTACTAAGCCTGTGTGTGGCAGTGACAGGGTTACTGAGCCTGTGTGTGGCAGTGACAGGGTTACTGAGCATGTGTGTGGCACTGACAGGGTTACTGAGCCTGTGTGTGGCAGTGAAGGGGTTAATGAGCCTGTGTGTGTGTGTGTGTGTGTGTGTGTGTGTGTGTGTGTGTGTGTGTGTGTGTGTGTGTGTGTGTGTGTGTGTGTGTGTGTGTGTGTGTGTGTGTGTGTGTGTGTGTGTGTGTGTGTGTGTGTGTGTCAGTGAAGGGGTTACTGAGCCTGTGTGTGGCAGTGACAGGGTTACTGAGCCTGTGTGTGGCAGTGACAGGGTTACTAAGCCTGTGTGTGGCAGTGACAGGGTTACTGAGCCTGTGTGTGGCAGTGACAGGGTTACTGAGCATGTGTGTGGCACTGACAGGGTTACTGAGCCTGTGTGTGGCAGTGAAGGGGTTAATGAGCCTGTGTGTGTGTGTGTGTGTGTGTGTGTGTGTGTGTGTGTGTGTGTGTGTGTGTGTGTGTGTGTGTGTGTGTGTGTGTGTGGCAGTGAAGGGCTTACTAAGCCTGTGTGTGGCTGTGACAGGGTTACTGAGCCTGTGTGTGGCAGTGACGGGGTTACTGAGCCTATGTGTGGCAGTGACGGGGTTACTGAGCCTGTGTGTGTGGCAGTGACAGGGTTACTAAGCCTGTGTGTGGCAGTGACAGGGTTACTGTGCCTGTGTGTGGCAGTGACAGGGTTACTGTGCCTGTGTGTGGCAGTGACAGGGTTACTGGGCCTGTGTGTGGCACTGACGGGTTTACTGAGCCTGTGTTGGCAGTGACGGGGTTACTGAGCCTGTGTGTGGCAGTGACAGGGTTACTGAGCCTGTGTGTGGCAGTGAAGGGGTTACTGAGCCTGTGTGTTGCACTGACGGGTTTACTGAGTCTGTGTGTGGCAGTGACGGTGTGTGTGTGTGTGTGTGTGTGTGTGTGTGTGTGTGTGTGTGTGTGTGTGTGTGTGTGTGTGTGTGATGTCACTGTTGGGTCACCAATCTGATTGTGAGAGTGTGCGGTCACTGAGGGGTTATCAGTGTGCTAACTTGTGTGTGGACTTGACCTCAGAGCCAAAACAAACACTTGTTTACTGCGTCACTGTGGGTGTGTAATTGTTTGTGTGGCAGTGATAGGGTTACTGAGCCTGTGTGTGTGGCAGTGAAGGGGTTACTGAGCCTGTGTGTGGCAGTGACAGGGTTACTGAGCCTGTGAGTGGCAGTGAATGGGTTACTGAGCCTGTGTGTGGCAGTGACAGGGTTACTGAGCCTGTTTGTGGCAGTGACAGGGATACTGAGCCTGTGTGTGTGGCAGAGAAGGGGTTACTGAGCCTGCATGTGGCAGTGAAGGGGTTACTGAACTTGTGTGTGGCAGTGACAGGGTTACTGAGCCTGTGTGTGGCAGTGAAGGGGTTACTGAGCCTGTGTGTGTGGCAGTGAAGGGGTTACTAAGCCTGTGTGTGGCAGTGAAGGGGTTACTGAGCCTGTGTATGGCAGTGAAGGGGTTACTGAGCCTGTGTGTGGCAGTGACAGGGTAACTGAGCCTGTGTGTGGCAGTGAAGGGGTTACTGAGCCTGTGTGTTTCAGTGAAGGGGTTACTGAGCCTGTGTGTGGCAGTAACAGGGTTACTGAGCCTGTGTGTGGCAGTGACAGGGTTACTGAGCCTGTGTGTGGCAGTGACAGGGTTACTGAGCATGTGTGTGGCACTGACAGGGTTACTGGGCCTGTGTGTGGCAGTAACAGGGTTACTGAGCTTGTGTGGCAGTGACGGGGTTACTGAGCCGGTGTGTGTGGCAGTGAAGGGGTTACTGAGCCTGTGTGTGGCAGTGACAGGGTTACTAAGCCTGTGTGTGGCAGTGACAGAGTTACTGTGCCTGTGTGTGGCAGTGACAGGGTTACTGAGCCTGTGTGTGGCAGTGAAGGGGTTACTGAGCCTGTGTGTGTGGCAGTGAAGGGGTTACTAAGCCTGTGTGTGCAGTGAAGGGGTTACTGAGCCTGTGTATGGCAGTGAAGGGGTTACTGAGCCTGTGTGTGGCAGTGACAGGGTAACTGAGCCTGTGTGTGGCAGTGAAGGGGTTACTGAGCCTGTGTGTTTCAGTGAAGGGGTTACTGAGCCTGTGTGTGGCAGTAACAGGGTTACTGAGCCTGTGTGTGGCAGTGACAGGGTTACTGAGCATGTGTGTGGCACTGACAGGGTTACTGGGCCTGTGTGTGGCAGTAACAGGGTTACTGAGCTTGTGTGGCAGTGACGGGGTTACTGAGCCGGTGTGTGTGGCAGTGAAGGGGTTACTGAGCCTGTGTGTGGCAGTGACAGGGTTACTAAGCCTGTGTGTGGCAGTGACAGGGTTACTGTGCCTGTGTGTGGCAGTGACAGGGTTACTGTGCCTGTGTGTGGCAGTGACAGGGTTACTGGGCCTGTGTGTGGCACTGACGGGTTTACTGAGCTTGTGTGTGGCAGTGAAGGGGTTACTGAGCCTGTGTGTGGCAGTGACGGGGTTACTGAGTCTGTGTGTGGCAGTGACGGGGTTACTGGGCCTGTGTGTGGCAGTAACAGGGTTACTGAGCTTGTGTGGCAGTGACGGGGTTACTGAGCCGGTGTGTGTGGCAGTGAAGGGGTTACTGAGCCGGTGTGTGTGGCAGTGAAGGGGTTACTGAGCCTGTGTGTGGCAGTGACAGGGTTACTAAGCCTGTGTGTGTCAGTGACAGGGTTACTGAGCCTGTGTGTGGCACTGACTGTGTTACTAAGCCTGTGTGTGGCAGTGACAGGGTTACTGAGCCTGTGTGTGGCAGTGACAGGGTTACTGAGCCTGTGTGTGGCAGTGACGGGTTTACTGAGCCTGTGTGTGGCACTGACGGGTTTACTGAGCCTGTGTGTGGCAGTGATGGGGTTACTGAGACTGTGTGTGGCACTGACACGGTTACTGAGCCTGTGTGTGTGGCAGTGACAGGGTTACTGAGCCTGTGTGTGGCAGTGACGGGGTTACTGAGCCTGTGTATGGCAGTGAAGGGGTTACTGAGCCTGTGTGGCAGTGACGGGGTTACTGAGCCTGTGTGTGGCAGTGACAGGGTTACTGAGCCTGTGTGTGGCAGTGAAGGGGTTAATGAGTCTGGGTGTGTGTGTGTGTGTGTGTGTGTGTGTGTGTGTGTGTGTGTGTGTGTGTGTGTGTGTGTGTGTGTGTGTGTGTGTGTGTGTGTGTGTGTGTGTGTGGCAGTGAAGGGCTTACTAAGCCTGTGTGTGGCTGTGACAGGGTTACTGAGCCTGTGTGTGGCAGTGACGGGGTTACTGAGCCTATGTGTGGCAGTGACGGGGTTAATGAGCCTGTGTGTGTGGCAGTGACAGGGTTACTAAGCCTGTGTGTGGCAGTGACAGGGTTACTGTGCCTGTGTGTGGCAGTGACAGGGTTACTGTGCCTGTGTGTGGCAGTGACAGGGTTACTGGGCCTGTGTGTGGCACTGACGGGTTTACTGAGCCTGTGTGTGGCAGTGACGGGGTTACTGAGCCTGTGTGTGGCAGTGACAGGGTTACTGAGCCTGTGTGTGGCAGTGAAGGGGTTACTGAGCCTGTGTGTGTGTGTGTGTGTGTGTGTGTGTGTGTGTGTGTGTGTGTGTGTGTGTGTGTGTGTGTGTGTGTGTGTGTGTGTGTGTGTGTGTGTGTGTGTGTGTGTGTGTGTGTGTGTGTGTGTCAGTGAAGGGGTTACTGAGCCTGTGTGTGGCAGTGACGGGGTTACTGAGCCTGTGTGTGGCAGTGACAGGGTTACTGAGCCTGTGTGTGGCAGTGAAGGGGTTAATGAGCCTGTGTGTGTGTGTGTGTGTGTGTGTGTGTGTGTGTGTGTGTGTGTGTGTGTGTGTGTGTGTGTGTGTGTGTGTGTGTGTGTGTGTGTGTGTGTGTGTGTGTGTGTGTGTGTGTGTGGCAGTGAAGGGCTTACTAAGCCTGTGTGTGGCAGTGACAGGGTTACGGAGCCTGTGTGTGGCAGTGAAGGGGTTAATGAGTCTGGGTGTGTGTGTGTGTGTGTGTGTGTGTGTGTGTGTGTGTGTGTGTGTGTGTGTGTGTGTGTGTGTGTGTGTGTGTGTGTGTGTGTGTGTGTGTGTGTGTGTGTGTGGCAGTGAAGGGCTTACTAAGCCTGTGTGTGGCTGTGACAGGGTTACTGAGCCTGTGTGTGGCAGTGACGGGGTTACTGAGCCTATGTGTGGCAGTGACGGGGTTAATGAGCCTGTGTGTGTGGCAGTGACAGGGTTACTAAGCCTGTGTGTGGCAGTGACAGGGTTACTGTGCCTGTGTGTGGCAGTGACAGGGTTACTGTGCCTGTGTGTGGCAGTGACAGGGTTACTGGGCCTGTGTGTGGCACTGACGGGTTTACTGAGTCTGTGTGTGGCAGTGACAGGGTTACTGAGCCTGTGTGTGGCAGTGACAGGGTTACTGAGCCTGTGTGTGGCAGTGAAGGGGTTAATGAGCGTGTGTGTGTGTGTGTGTGTGTGTGTGTGTGTGTGTGTGTGTGTGTGTGTGTGTGTGTGTGTGTGTGTGTGTGTGTGTGTGTGTGTGTGTGTGTCAGTGAAGGGGTTACTGAGCCTGTGTGTGGCAGTGAAGGGTTTAATTAGCCTGTGTGTGGCAGTGATAAGGTTACTGAGCCTGTGTGTGGCAGTGACGGGGTTACTGAGCCTGTGTATGTGGCAGTGACGGGGTTACTGAGTCTGTGTGTTGCAGTGACGGGGTTACTGAGCCTGTGTGTGGCAGTGACAGGGTTACTAAGCCTGTGTGTGGCAGTGACAGGGTTACTGAGCCTGTGTGTGGCAGTGACAGGGTTACTGAGCATGTGTGTGGCACTGACAGGGTTACTGAGCCTGTGTGTGGCAGTGAAGGGGTTAATGAGCCTGTGTGTGTGTGTGTGTGTGTGTGTGTGTGTGTGTGTGTGTGTGTGTGTGTGTGTGTGTGTGTGTGTGTGTGTGTGTGTGTGTGTGTGTGTGTGTGTGTGTGTGTCAGTGAAGGGGTTACTGAGCCTGTGTGTGGCAGTGACAGGGTTACTGAGCCTGTGTGTGGCAGTGAAGGGGTTAATGAGTCTGGGGGTGTGTGTGTGTGTGTGTGTGTGTGTGTGTGTGTGTGTGTGTGTGTGTGTGTGTGTGTGTGTGTGTGTGTGTGTGTGTGTGTGTGTGTGTGTGTGTGTGTGTGTGTGTGTGTGTGTGTGTGTGTGGCAGTGAAGGGCTTACTAAGCCTGTGTGTGGCTGTGACAGGGTTACTGAGCCTGTGTGTGGCAGTGACGGGGTTACTGAGCCTATGTGTGGCAGTGACGGGGTTAATGAGCCTGTGTGTGTGGCAGTGACAGGGTTACTAAGCCTGTGTGTGGCAGTGACAGGGTTACTGTGCCTGTGTGTGGCAGTGACAGGGTTACTGTGCCTGTGTGTGGCAGTGACAGGGTTACTGGGCCTGTGTGTGGCACTGACGGGTTTACTGAGTCTGTGTGTGGCAGTGACGGGGTTACTGAGCCTGTGTGTGGCAGTGACAGGGTTACTGAGCCTGTGTGTGGCAGTGAAGGGGTTAATGAGCCTGTGTGTGTGTGTGTGTGTGTGTGTGTGTGTGTGTGTGTGTGTGTGTGTGTGTGTGTGTGTGTGTGTGTGTCAGTGAAGGGGTTACTGAGCCTGTGTGTGGCAGTGAAGGGTTTAATTAGCCTGTGTGTGGCAGTGATAAGGTTACTGAGCCTGTGTGTGGCAGTGACGGGGTTACTGAGCCTGTGTATGTGGCAGTGACGGGGTTACTGAGTCTGTGTGTTGCAGTGACGGGGTTACTGAGCCTGTGTGTGGCAGTGACAGGGTTACTAAGCCTGTGTGTGGCAGTGACAGGGTTACTGAGCCTGTGTGTGGCAGTGACAGGGTTACTGAGCATGTGTGTGGCACTGACAGGGTTACTGAGCCTGTGTGTGGCAGTGAAGGGGTTAATGAGTCTGGGTGTGTGTGTGTGTGTGTGTGTGTGTGTGTGTGTGTGTGTGTGTGTGTGTGTGTGTGTGTGTGTGTGTGTGTGTGTGTGTGTGTGTGTGTGTGTGTGTGGCAGTTAAGGGCTTACTAAGCCTGTGTGTGGCAGTGACGGGGTTACTGAGCCTATGTGTGGCAGTGACGGGGTTACTGAGCCTGTGTGTGTGGCAGTGACAGGGTTACTAAGCCTGTGTGTGGCAGTGACAGGGTTACTGTGCCTGTGTGTGGCAGTGACAGGGTTACTGTGCCTGTGTGTGGCAGTGACAGGGTTACTGGGCCTGTGTGTGGCACTGACGGGTTTACTGAGCCTGTGTTGGCAGTGACGGGGTTACTGAGCCTGTGTGTGGCAGTGACAGGGTTACTGAGCCTGTGTGTGGCAGTGAAGGGGTTACTGAGCCTGTGTGTTGCACTGACGGGTTTACTGAGTCTGTGTGTGGCAGTGACGGGGTTACTGAGCCTGTGTGTGGCAGTGACAGGGTTACTGAGCCTGTGTGTGGCAGTGAAGGGGTTAATGAGCGTGTGTGTGTGTGTGTGTGTGTGTGTGTGTGTGTGTGTGTGTGTGTGTGTGTGTGTGTGTGTGTGTGTGTGTGTGTGTGTGTGTGTGTGTGTGTGTGTGTGTGTGTGGCAGTTAAGGGCTTACTAAGCCTGTGTGTGGCAGTGACGGGGTTACTGAGCCTATGTGTGGCAGTGACGGGGTTACTGAGCCTGTGTGTGTGGCAGTGACAGGGTTACTAAGCCTGTGTGTGGCAGTGACAGGGTTACTGTGCCTGTGTGTGGCAGTGACAGGGTTACTGTGCCTGTGTGTGGCAGTGACAGGGTTACTGGGCCTGTGTGTGGCACTGACGGGTTTACTGAGCCTGTGTTGGCAGTGACGGGGTTACTGAGCCTGTGTGTGGCAGTGACAGGGTTACTGAGCCTGTGTGTGGCAGTGACGGGTTTACTGAGCCTGTGTGTGGCACTGACGGGTTTACTGAGCCTGTGTGTGGCAGTGATGGGGTTACTGAGACTGTGTGTGGCACTGACACGGTTACTGAGCCTGTGTGTGTGGCAGTGACAGGGTTACTGAGCCTGTGTGTGGCAGTGACGGGGTTACTGAGCCTGTGTATGGCAGTGAAGGGGTTACTGAGCCTGTGTGGCAGTGACGGGGTTACTGAGCCTGTGTGTGGCAGTGACAGGGTTACTGAGCCTGTGTGTGGCAGTGAAGGGGTTAATGAGTCTGGGTGTGTGTGTGTGTGTGTGTGTGTGTGTGTGTGTGTGTGTGTGTGTGTGTGTGTGTGTGTGTGTGTGTGTGTGTGTGTGTGTGTGTGTGTGTGTGGCAGTGAAGGGCTTACTAAGCCTGTGTGTGGCTGTGACAGGGTTACTGAGCCTGTGTGTGGCAGTGACGGGGTTACTGAGCCTATGTGTGGCAGTGACGGGGTTAATGAGCCTGTGTGTGTGGCAGTGACAGGGTTACTAAGCCTGTGTGTGGCAGTGACAGGGTTACTGTGCCTGTGTGTGGCAGTGACAGGGTTACTGTGCCTGTGTGTGGCAGTGACAGGGTTACTGGGCCTGTGTGTGGCACTGACGGGTTTACTGAGCCTGTGTGTGGCAGTGACGGGGTTACTGAGCCTGTGTGTGGCAGTGACAGGGTTACTGAGCCTGTGTGTGGCAGTGAAGGGGTTACTGAGCCTGTGTGTGTGTGTGTGTGTGTGTGTGTGTGTGTGTGTGTGTGTGTGTGTGTGTGTGTGTGTGTGTGTGTGTGTGTGTGTGTGTGTGTGTGTGTGTGTGTGTGTGTGTGTGTGTGTGTGTGTGTGTGTCAGTGAAGGGGTTACTGAGCCTGTGTGTGGCAGTGACGGGGTTACTGAGCCTGTGTGTGGCAGTGACAGGGTTACTGAGCCTGTGTGTGGCAGTGAAGGGGTTAATGAGCCTGTGTGTGTGTGTGTGTGTGTGTGTGTGTGTGTGTGTGTGTGTGTGTGTGTGTGTGTGTGTGTGTGTGTGTGTGTGTGTGTGTGTGTGTGTGTGTGTGTGTGTCAGTGAAGGGGTTACTGAGCCTGTGTGTGGCAGTGACAGGGTTACTGAGCCTGTGTGTGGCAGTGAAGGGGTTAATGAGTCTGGGGGGGTGTGTGTGTGTGTGTGTGTGTGTGTGTGTGTGTGTGTGTGTGTGTGTGTGTGTGTGTGTGTGTGTGTGTGTGTGTGTGTGTGGCAGTGAAGGGCTTACTAAGCCTGTGTGTGGCTGTGACAGGGTTACTGAGCCTGTGTGTGGCAGTGACGGGGTTACTGAGCCTATGTGTGGCAGTGACGGGGTTAATGAGCCTGTGTGTGTGGCAGTGACAGGGTTACTAAGCCTGTGTGTGGCAGTGACAGGGTTACTGTGCCTGTGTGTGGCAGTGACAGGGTTACTGTGCCTGTGTGTGGCAGTGACAGGGTTACTGGGCCTGTGTGTGGCACTGACGGGTTTACTGAGTCTGTGTGTGGCAGTGACAGGGTTACTGAGCCTGTGTGTGGCAGTGACAGGGTTACTGAGCCTGTGTGTGGCAGTGAAGGGGTTAATGAGCTTGTGTGTGTGTGTGTGTGTGTGTGTGTGTGTGTGTGTGTGTGTGTGTGTGTGTGTGTGTGTGTGTGTGTGTGTGTGTGTGTGTGTGTGTGTGTGTGTCAGTGAAGGGGTTACTGAGCCTGTGTGTGGCAGTGAAGGGTTTAATTAGCCTGTGTGTGGCAGTGATAAGGTTACTGAGCCTGTGTGTGGCAGTGACGGGGTTACTGAGCCTGTGTATGTGGCAGTGACGGGGTTACTGAGTCTGTGTGTTGCAGTGACGGGGTTACTGAGCCTGTGTGTGGCAGTGACAGGGTTACTAAGCCTGTGTGTGGCAGTGACAGGGTTACTGAGCCTGTGTGTGGCAGTGACAGGGTTACTGAGCATGTGTGTGGCACTGACAGGGTTACTGAGCCTGTGTGTGGCAGTGAAGGGGTTAATGAGCCTGTGTGTGTGTGTGTGTGTGTGTGTGTGTGTGTGTGTGTGTGTGTGTGTGTGTGTGTGTGTGTGTGTGTGTGTGTGTGTGTGTGTGTGTGTGTGTGTGTGTGTGTGTGTGTGTGTGTCAGTGAAGGGGTTACTGAGCCTGTGTGTGGCAGTGACAGGGTTACTGAGCCTGTGTGTGGCAGTGAAGGGGTTAATGAGTCTGGGGGGGGGTGTGTGTGTGTGTGTGTGTGTGTGTGTGTGTGTGTGTGTGTGTGTGTGTGTGTGTGTGTGTGTGTGTGTGTGTGTGTGTGTGTGTGTGTGTGTGTGTGGCAGTGAAGGGCTTACTAAGCCTGTGTGTGGCTGTGACAGGGTTACTGAGCCTGTGTGTGGCAGTGACGGGGTTACTGAGCCTATGTGTGGCAGTGACGGGGTTAATGAGCCTGTGTGTGTGGCAGTGACAGGGTTACTAAGCCTGTGTGTGGCAGTGACAGGGTTACTGTGCCTGTGTGTGGCAGTGACAGGGTTACTGTGCCTGTGTGTGGCAGTGACAGGGTTACTGGGCCTGTGTGTGGCACTGACGGGTTTACTGAGTCTGTGTGTGGCAGTGACGGGGTTACTGAGCCTGTGTGTGGCAGTGACAGGGTTACTGAGCCTGTGTGTGGCAGTGAAGGGGTTAATGAGCCTGTGTGTGTGTGTGTGTGTGTGTGTGTGTGTGTGTGTGTGTGTGTGTGTGTGTGTGTGTGTGTGTGTGTGTGTGTGTGTGTGTGTGTGTGTGTGTGTGTGTGTGTGTGTGTGTGTGTGTGTGTCAGTGAAGGGGTTACTGAGCCTGTGTGTGGCAGTGAAGGGTTTAATTAGCCTGTGTGTGGCAGTGATAAGGTTACTGAGCCTGTGTGTGGCAGTGACGGGGTTACTGAGCCTGTGTATGTGGCAGTGACGGGGTTACTGAGTCTGTGTGTTGCAGTGACGGGGTTACTGAGCCTGTGTGTGGCAGTGACAGGGTTACTAAGCCTGTGTGTGGCAGTGACAGGGTTACTGAGCCTGTGTGTGGCAGTGACAGGGTTACTGAGCATGTGTGTGGCACTGACAGGGTTACTGAGCCTGTGTGTGGCAGTGAAGGGGTTAATGAGTCTGGGGGTGTGTGTGTGTGTGTGTGTGTGTGTGTGTGTGTGTGTGTGTGTGTGTGTGTGTGTGTGTGTGTGTGTGTGTGTGTGTGTGTGTGTGTGTGTGTGTGTGTGGCAGTTAAGGGCTTACTAAGCCTGTGTGTGGCAGTGACGGGGTTACTGAGCCTATGTGTGGCAGTGACGGGGTTACTGAGCCTGTGTGTGTGGCAGTGACAGGGTTACTAAGCCTGTGTGTGGCAGTGACAGGGTTACTGTGCCTGTGTGTGGCAGTGACAGGGTTACTGTGCCTGTGTGTGGCAGTGACAGGGTTACTGGGCCTGTGTGTGGCACTGACGGGTTTACTGAGCCTGTGTTGGCAGTGACGGGGTTACTGAGCCTGTGTGTGGCAGTGACAGGGTTACTGAGCCTGTGTGTGGCAGTGAAGGGGTTACTGAGCCTGTGTGTTGCACTGACGGGTTTACTGAGTCTGTGTGTGGCAGTGACGGGGTTACTGAGCCTGTGTGTGGCAGTGACAGGGTTACTGAGCCTGTGTGTGGCAGTGAAGGGGTTAATGAGCCTGTGTGTGTGTGTGTGTGTGTGTGTGTGTGTGTGTGTGTGTGTGTGTGTGTGTGTGTGTGTGTGTGTGTGTGTGTGTGTGTGTGTGTGTGTGTGTGTGTGTGTGTGTGGCAGTTAAGGGCTTACTAAGCCTGTGTGTGGCAGTGACGGGGTTACTGAGCCTATGTGTGGCAGTGACGGGGTTACTGAGCCTGTGTGTGTGGCAGTGACAGGGTTACTAAGCCTGTGTGTGGCAGTGACAGGGTTACTGTGCCTGTGTGTGGCAGTGACAGGGTTACTGTGCCTGTGTGTGGCAGTGACAGGGTTACTGGGCCTGTGTGTGGCACTGACGGGTTTACTGAGCCTGTGTTGGCAGTGACGGGGTTACTGAGCCTGTGTGTGGCAGTGACAGGGTTACTGAGCCTGTGTGTGGCAGTGAAGGGGTTACTGAGCCTGTGTGTTGCACTGACGGGTTTACTGAGTCTGTGTGTGGCAGTGACGGGGTTACTGAGCCTGTGTGTGGCAGTGACAGGGTTACTGAGCCTGTGTGTGGCAGTGAAGGGGGTTAATGAGCCTGTGTGTGTGTGTGTGTGTGTGTGTGTGTGTGTGTGTGTGTGTGTGTGTGTGTGTGTGTGTGTGTGTGTGTGTGTGTGTGTGTGTGTGTGTGTGTGTGTGTGTGTGTGTGTGTCAGTGAAGGGGTTACTGAGCCTGTGTGTGGCAGTGAAGGGTTTAATTAGCCTGTGTGTGGCAGTGATAAGGTTACTGAGCCTGTGTGTGGCAGTGAAGGGGTTACTGAGCCTGTGTATGTAGCAGTGACGGGGTTACTGAGTCTGTGTGTTGCAGTGACGGGGTTACTGAGCCTGTGTGTGGCAGTGACAGGGTTACTAAGCCTGTGTGTGGCTGTGACAGGGTTACTAAGCCTGTGTGTGGCTGTGACAGGGTTACTGAGCCTGTGTGTGGCAGTGACAGGGTAACTGAGCCTGTGTGTGGCTGTGAAGGGGTTACTGAGCCTGTGTGTGGTAGTGACAGGGTTACTGAGCCTGTGTGTGGCACTGACGGGGTTACTGAGCCTGTGTGTGGCAGTGACGGGGTTACTGAGCCTGTGTGTGGCAGTGAAGGGGTTACTAAGCCTGTGTGTGGCTGTGACAGGGTTACTGAGCCTGTGTGTGGCAGTGACAGGGTTACTGAGCCTGTGTGTGGCAGTGACGGGGTTACTGAGCCTGTGTGTGGCAGTGACGGGGTTACTGAGCCTGTGTGTGGCAGTGACGGGGTTACTGAGCCTGTGTGTGGCACCAACAGGGTTACTGAGCCTGTGTGTGGTAGTGACGGGGTTACTGAGCCTGTGTGTGTGGCAGTGACAGGGTTACTGAGCCTGTGTGGCAGTGACGGGGTTACTGAGCATGTGTGTGTGGCAGTGACAGGGTTACTGAGCCTGTGTGTGGCAGTGACAGGGTTACTGAGCCTGTGTGGCAGTGACAGGGTTACTGAGCCTGTGTGTGGTAGTGACAGGGTTTCTGAACCTGTGTAGCAGTGACAGGGTTACTGAGCCTGTGTGGCAGCGACAGGGTTACTGAGCCTGTGTGTGGCAGTGACAGGGTTACTGAGCCTGTGTGGCAGTGACAGGGTTACTGAGCCTGTGTGTGGTAGTGACAGGGTTTCTGAACCTGTGTAGCAGTGAAGGGGTTAATGAACCTGTGTGGCAGTGACAGGGTTACTGAGCCTGTGTGTGGTAGTGACAGGGTTTCTGAACCTGTGTAGCAGTGAAGGGGTTAATGAACCTGTGTGACAGTGACAGGGTTACTGAGCCTGTGTGTGGTAGTGACAGGGTTTCTGAACCTGTGTAGCAGTGAAGGGGTTAATGAACCTGTGTGGCAGTGAAGGTAACCACCCGTCCCCCTTTTGCCGGGACAGTCCCGGTTTTTCGAGAGCTGTCCCCGGTTTCCTGTGTCCCGGAAATGTCCCGTTTTTTTTCCATGTGTTGCCGTTTGTTTTTTTAGCATCGCCGGTGGTGCGCGAGTAATTAGCTGCGGTGCGCTGTGCGCAAGTCTGCGGCGGCGCGGAGGAGGAGACTGCAGCAGTCCGGCTGGTAAGTATTTTATTTTTTTTAATGCCCCTTCCTCCCCCCGCCCGTTTTCTACCTTGTTGGCCAATCCCCTGCGTCCTGGCATTAAGCCCCGCCTCCCGGCATCATCCTTCACCAAGGCCCGGCATGTGGGAATGGATGGAAGGGTCCCGTGGGGGGGGGGCAGGGCTAGCGTGCCTGGGGGGGTCAGGTTAAGCGTGCCTGGGGGTGGGGTGCAGGACCAGGGTGCCTGGGGGCAGGACCAGGGTGCATGGGGGCGGGGGGCAGGACCAGGGTGCCTGGGGGCAGGACCAGCGTGCCTGGGGGGGCTTCCGCTTCCTGCGGCAGAGCACACGTGGTGTCTTTGCCCGCTCCTGGCTCCTCTGCGCGGTGTCTCCCCCCCCTCTGCCCGCCCGGGGTGATAGGAGGTGGGTTTTTCTTCCTTTGCCTCCTGTCCTGGCGCTCCAATCCCCTTGGTGCGGGAGATGGGCGTGGGGGCGGGGGCGGGCAGTGGTGGCTTCGCAGTGTCCCCCCATTCTGCCCCGGGAACCCGTTGCTGCCCGCCGGGGGAGGGGGGGCGGCAGTTTGTACCTTTGCGTCCCGGCGCTCCTAGCCACCCCCCCACCTTGGTGCGGGAGATGGGTGCGGGGGTGGGTGCCTCTGTCTGTACTCCAGTGTGTGTGTGTACCTGTGTGTGTGTGTGTACCAATGTCTTTGTGTGTGTGTGTGTGTGTACCAGTGTTGTGTGTGTGTGTGTGTACCAGGGTGTGTGTGTGTGTCTCTGTCTCTCTGACCCCCTCTCTCTCTCTCTCTCTGTCTCTCTGACCCCCTCTCTCTCTCTCTCTGTCTCTCTCACCCCCTCTCTCTCTCTCTCTCTCTCTCTCTCTCTCTCTCTCTGTCTCTCTGACCCCCTCTCTCTCTCTCTCTGTCTCTCTGACCCCCCCTCTCTCTCTCTCTGTCTCTCTGACCCCCCCCTCTCTCTCTCTGTCTCTCTGACCCCCTCTCTCTCTCTCTCTGTCTCTCTGACCCTCTCTCTCTCTCTCTCTGACCCCCTCTCTCTCTCTCTCTCTCTCTGACCCCCTCTCTCTCTCTCTGTCTCTCTGACCCCCTCTCTCTCTGTGTCTCTCTGACCCCCCCCTCTCTCTCTCTCTGTCTCTCTGACCCCCCCCCCCCCTCTCTCTCTCTCTCTCTGACCCCCTCTCTCTCTCTCTGTCTCTCTGACCCCCCCTCTCTCTCTCTCTGTCTCTCTGACCCCCTCTCTCTCTGTCTCTCTGACCCCCTCTCTCTCTCTCTCTCTCTGTCTCTCTGACCCCCTCTCTCTCTGTCTCTCTGACCCCCTCTCTCTCTCTGTCTCTCTGACCCACTCTCTCTCTGTCTCTCTGACCCCCTCTCTCTCTGTCTCTCTGACCCCCTCTCTCTCTGTCTCTC
>NC_134485.1:438278344-438328697 GCF_040206685.1 Ascaphus truei | reverse complement strand
GGTTACCGATTCCCCGGGGGTCAGCGGGGTTACAGATTCCCCGGGGGGTCAGCGGGTTACTGATTCCCTGGGGGGTCAGCGGGGTTACTGATTCCCCAGGGGTCAGCGGGGTTACCGATTCCCCGGGGGTCAGCGGGTTACCGATTCCCCAGGAGGTCAGCGGGTTACTGATTCCCCCGGGGGTCAGCGGGTTACCGATTCCCCCGGGGGTCAGCGGGATTCCAATTCCCCGGGGGTCAGCGGGTTACCGATTCCCCGGGGGTCAGCGGGTTACCGATTCCCCGGGGTCAGCGGGTTACCTTTATATTGCATTTTTACAGTTACGTTGTACAAGTTCAACCTATGCTAAATTCAGACAACAGATACTTGATCCTATATCTCTACTTATTTATTGATTCAGAGGAAGGAAAACACAAACCCCATTAAGGGGAAAAATTAATTCCTTCCCGACTCCAAGAATTGGCAGTCGGATTAATCCCTGGATCAGCGTCCTTCCCATGTTACTTATTGGGTATATCCCTGTATACCTTTCCCATCTAAAGAGATGTATATCGGGAGTGGCTCTGCCGGTCTTAATACAGACTAGAGATGCAACGCTCTGCAGAGTTAATACAGACTAGAGATGCGATGCTCTGCAGAGTTAATACAGACTAGAGATGCGATGCTCTGCAGATATTAATATAGAATAGTCATGCAACGCTCTGCAGATTTAATACAGAATAGAGATGCGATGCTCTGCAGATATTAATATAGAATAGTCATGCAACGCTCTGCAGATTTAATACAGAATAGAGATGCGATGCTCTGCAGATATTAATACAGAATAGAGATGCAATGCTCTGGCAGATATTAATACAGTAATACAGAATAGAGGTGCGATGCTCTGCAGAATTAATACAGACTAGAGATGCGACACTGCAGACTTATTACAGACTAGCGATGCGACGCTCTGCAGATCTGAATACAGACAGTAGTAGGGCTGCTCTGCAGATGCTATGAGTTGCGATGCTCTGCAGATCTGAATACAGACAGTAGTAGGGCTGCTCTGCAGATGCTATGAGTTGCGATGCTCTGCAGATATTATTACAGACAGTAGTAGGGATGCTCTGCAGATGCTATGAGTTGCGATGCTCTGCAGATATTATTACAGACAGTAGTAGGGATGCTCTGCAGATGCTATGAGTTGCGATTGCTCTGCAGGTAATTGATAGCCCGGCGCTCCCTCTCACCTCCAGCACCATCTCGGTCATGTGGCTCTGCCTCTGCGCGCTCCGCTCTGCGGGCGCCGCGCTCTGCAGCAGCACGCAGAACACATCGTACTTCTTCATCACCGGCCGCAGGTTCTTCTCGCCCAGCTCCAGCACGCGGTCCTTCCCGTCGTAGGTGGGGAAGCGGAGCCCATCGTCCGCCTCGCACAGGGACAGCAGAGCCCCCAGGAGCAGCACCCCGGAGCACAACATCTCCCCCCAAACTCAGAGGGAAGCCGGCGGTGGCGCAGAGCGAGAGCCGTGTGACAGGACGGGCGGGGGATTCCTTACATAGCTCCGCACTGTCCCACTCCCACCTCTCCATTTTTAGGACACAGTTGTTTCAGGACTAAAAATAGCAGGACAGGTTCAGGAAGAGGGGGCAGGATTATCTGGAAAGGGAGAGAGGCTAGGGGGGGGGGGCTGGGGAGTGGGATGGAATGGTAGGGGGGCCAGGATCGGAGGGGAGGTGGGAAGCAGGGGGGAGGGTCCGCTGGGAAGGGGGGGAGCAGGGAGGGGCCACGGTCAGCTAGGAAGGTGGGGTGGAGAGAGCAGGGATGGCCAGGGTCAGCTGGGGGAGGGGGGGAGAGAGAGAGCAGGAGGGCCAGAGTCAGCTGGGGGAGGGCGGGGGGGAAGAAAGAAGAGAGAGAGCAGGGAGGGCCCAGAGTCAGCTGGGGGAGGGGGGAAAAGAGAGAGAGAGCAGGGAGGGCCAGAGTCAGCTGGGGGGGGGAATAGAGAGCAGGGAGGGCCAGGGTCATCTGGGGGGGGGGAGGAGAGAGCACGGAGGGCCAGGGTCATCTGGGGAGGGGGGGGAGAGAGTAGGGAGGGCCAGGGTCATCTGGGGGGGGGGAGAGAGAGCAGGGAGGGCCAGGGTCATTTGGGAAGTGGGGGGGGGGGGAGAAGGGAGGTCCAGGTTCAGCTGGGAAGGGGAGGGGAGAGAGCAGGGAGGGCCAGGGTCATCTGGGGGGGGGGAGAGCAGGGAGGGCCAGGGGTCAGCTGGGAAGGGGGGGAGAGACAGCAGGGAGGATCAGGGTCAGTTGGGGGGGAGGGGGAGAGACAGCAGGGAGGGTCAGGGTGTCAGCTGGGGGGGAGGGGGAGAGAGCCGGGAGGTCCAGAGTCACCTGGGAAGGGGGGGGGGGAGAGCCGGGGAGGGTCAGGGTCAGCTGGGAACGGGGGGCAGAGCAGGGAGGGCCAGGGTCAGCTGGGTAGGGGGGGGAGAGAGAGCAGGGAGGGTCATCTGGGAAGGAGGGGAGAGCAAGGAGCCCCATGGTCAGCTGGGAAGTGGGGGAGAGAGCAGGGAAGGTCATCTAGGAATGGGGGGGTGAGAGTAGGGAGCCCCATGGTCAGCTGGGAAGTGGGGGAGAGAGCAGGGAGTGACAGGGGTCAGCTGGGAAGGGGGGAGAGCAGGGAGCCCCAGTATCAGCTGGGAAGGGGGGAGACGAGAGCAGGGAGGGCCAGGGTCAGTTGGGCAGGGGGGGAGAGAGCAGGGAGGGCCAGGGTCAGCTGGGAAGGGGAGGAGAGAGCAGGGAGGGCCAGGTCAGCTGGGAAGGGGAGGAGAGAGCAGGGAGGGCAAGGGTCAGCTGGGAAGGGGAGGTGAGAGCAGGGAGGGCAAGGGTCAGCTTGGAAGGGGGAAGAGCAGGGGGCCAGGGTCAGCTGGGAAGGGGAGAGAGAGAGCAGGGAAGGTCATCTGGGTATGGGGGGGAGAGTAGGGAGCCCATGGTCAGCTGGAAGTGGAGGAGAGAGCAGGGAGTGACAGGGGTAGGCTGAGCGGCTGGGGGGGAGAGAGAAAAGGGAGCCCAGGGTCAGCTGGGAAGGGGAGGGGGAGAGATCAGGGAGGGCCAGGGTCCGTTGGAATGGGGGGGGGAGAGAGGCAGGGAGGTCCAGGGTCAGATGGAAATGGGGGAGAGAGCAGGGAGGGATAGGGGTCAGATGGGAAGGGGGAGCAGGGAGGGACAGGGTAAGCTAATAAGGGGGAGGGAGAGGGTCAGCTTAGCAGGGGGAACAGGATACACTGGGGGGAGCAGAATCATCTGGAGGGATCAGGGGAGCAGGATCAACTGGGAGCGATCAGGGGAGCAGGATCACCTGGGGCGATCAGGGGAGCAGGATCAACTGCGGGCGAGAAGGATCAGCTGGGGGGGATCTGGTGCATGATTAGCTGGGGGGGGTTTGGTGCATGATCAGCTGGGGGGGATCCGGTGCATGATCAGCTGGGGAGGGGGGGGGGTTGGTGCATGATCAGCGGGGGGGGATCTGGTGCAGGATCAGCTGGGGGGGATCCAGTGCATGATCAGCTGGGGGTGATCTGGTGCAGGATCAGCTGGGGGGATCCGGTGCATGATCAGCTGGGTGGGGGGGGGTTGGTGCATGATCAGCTGGGGGGTATCTGGTGCATGATCAGCTGGGGGGGATCTGGTGCATGATCAGCTGGGGGGATCCGGTGCATGATCAGCTGGGGGGGATCTGGTGCATGATCAGCTGGGGGGGATCTGGTGCATGATCAGCTGGGGGGGGGGCTTGGTGCATGATCAGCTGGGGGGGGATCTGGTGCATGATCAGCTTTGGGGGGGGGGGGATCTGGTGCATGATCAGCTTTGGGGGGGGGGGATCCGGTGCATGATCAGCTGGGGGGATCTGGTGCATGATCAGCTGGGGGGATCTGGTGCATGATCAGCTGGGGGATCTGGTGCATGATCAGCTGGGGGGATCCCGGTGCATGATCAGCTGGGGGATCCGGTGCATGATCAGCTGGGGGGGGGGCTTGGTGCATGATCAGCTGGGGGGGATCTGGTGCAGGATCAGCTGGGGGGATCTGGTGCAGGATCAGCTGGGGGGGGATCTGGTGCATGATCAGCTGGGGGGGATCTGATGCATGATCAGCTGGGCGGGGATTTGGTGCATGCTCAGTTGGGGGGGGTCTGGTGCATGATCAGCTGGGGGGGGGGTCTGGTGCAGGATCAGCTGGGGGGATTTGGTGCATGATCAGCTGGGGGGGATTTGGTGCAGGATCAGCTGGGGGGATCCGGTGCATGATCAGCTGGGAGGGGGGGGGGTGGTGCATGATCAGCTGGGGGGGGGGATCCGGTGCAGGATCAGCTGGGGGGGGATCCGGTGCATGATCAGCTGGGGGGGATCCGGTGCAGGATCAGCTGGGGGGGATCCGGTGCATGATCAGCTGGGGGGATCCGGTGCAGGATCAGCTGGGGGGATCCGGTGCATGATCAGCTGGGGCGGGATCTGGTGCAGGATCAGCTGGGGGGGTCTGGTGCATGATCAGCTGGGGGGATCTGGTGCATGATCAGCTGGGGGGATCTGGTGCAGGATCAGCTGGGGGGATCCGGTGCATGACCAGCTGGGGGGGATCCGGTGCAGGATAAGCTGGGGGGGTGGGATCCGGTGCAGGATCAGCTGGGGGGGATCCGGTGCATGATCAGCAAAGAGTATTTTTTGGAAGGTCAAGTGAGCACCTGCATAATATCGGCATTTAAACAAATACCCCCCTAATATTCCCAGGTGTGAGTGTGTGTCCAGTATCAAGTAGTCACAGATACCCCCTCTGATTTCACTCGTTATTTAGGTAATACTCCTCCAGATTAGGGCATTACCGCCGGGGCAATAACGGGCACAAACTGCCCTGATCTCCAAAGGTTATCACTGTTACAAGTTACAGTTATTTTTATTTTAATACTACCATGTATTAAACTCTGACAGACGTCACTGCGTCAGCTTTATGAGCAATGTGCATATTTTGCCCTTTTCTCCTGGACCATCTCCTCTCTGTTACAGCATCCTGAGGATACACAGAAGTGTGGTTATCATGGTGAGGGTCCGTGTGTATCACCGACAATATACAGGCTGGGAATACACTACCTCACACAGGAAATACAGCCCGTAATATACACTGTAACCACAGGGTGTCACTGCAGGAAATACTAGCCTGTAATATACACTGTAACCACAGTCACAGGGTGTCACTGCAGGAAAATACAGCCTGTAATATACACTGTAACCACAGGGTGTCACTGCAGGAAATACAGCCCGTAATATTCTCTGTAACCACAGGGTGTCACTGCAGGAGAATACAGCCTGTAATATACACTGTAACCACAGGGTGTCACTGCAGGAAATACAGCCTGTAATATACACTGTAACCACAGGGTGTCACTGCAGGAAATACCGCCTGTAATATACACTGTAACCACAGGGTGTCACAGCAGGAAATACAGCCTGTAATATACACTGTAACCACAGGGGTGTCAATGCAGGAAATACCGCCTGTAATATACACTGTAACCACAGGGTGTCACTGCAGGAAATACCGCCTGTAATATTACACTGTGACCACAGGGTGTCACTGTAAAATCAGGTTGCAGGACATTCATCACCTGTAAAATATCAAGTAGTGATTGCAGAATGTAACCTCCTCCTCATTACAGAGGAGGTGACCTCATCATGTGGCAAGTTCTTCTCTTATATGTAATTGTTGCATGAGCCTCTGTTTGGCTCACATCTTGGGGGGCTTGGCCACCACATCTCCCTGTGCTATGTTCCTTTCTGTGTGAGGGTGCCTGTCTCCCTGTGCTGTGTCCCCTCTCTGTGTGAGGGTGCCTGTCTCCCTGTGCTGTGTCCCCTCTCTGTGTGAGGGTGCCTGTCTCCCTGTGCTGTGTCCCCTCTCTGTGTGAGTGTGTCTGTCTCCCTGTGCGGTGTCCCTCTCTGTGTGAGGGTGCCTGTCTCCCTGTGTCTGGTGTCCCCTCTCTGTGTGAGGGTGTCTCCTTGTGCTGTGTCCCCTCTCTGTGTGAGGGTGCCTGTCTCCCTGTGCTGTGTCCCCTCTGTGTGTGAGGGTGCCTGTCTCCCTGTGCTGTGTCCCCTCTGTGTGTGAGGGTGCCTGTCTCCCTGTGCTGTGTCCCCTCTCTGTGTGAGGGTGCCTGTCTCCCTATGCTGTGTCCCCTCTGTGTGTGTGTCTGTCTCCCTGTGCTGTGTCCCCTCTCTGTGTGAGGGTGTCTGTCTCCCTGTGCTGTGTCCCCTCTGTGTGAGGGTGCCTGTCTCCCTTGTGCTGTGTCACCTCTCTGTGTGAGGATGCCTGTCTCCCTGTGCTGTGTCCCCTCTGTGTGAGGGTGCATGTCTCCCAGTGCTGTGTCCCCTCTCTGTGTGAGGGTGCCTGTCTCCCTGTGCTGTGTCCCCTCTCTGTGTGAGGGTGCCTGTCTCCCTGTGCTGTGTCCCCTCTCTGTGTGAGTGTGTCTGTCTCCCTGTGCGGTGTCCCTCTCTGTGTGAGGGTGCCTGTCTCCCTGTGCTGTGTCCCCTCTCTGTGTGAGGGTGTCTCCTTGTGCTGTGTCCCCTCTCTGTGTGAGGGTGCCTGTCTCCCTGTGCTGTGTCCCCTCTGTGTGTGAGGGTGCCTGTCTCCCTGTGCTGTGTCCCCTCTGTGTGTGAGGGTGCCTGTCTCCCTGTGCTGTGTCCCCTCTCTGTGTGAGGGTGCCTGTCTCCCTATGCTGTGTCCCCTCTGTGTGTGTGTCTGTCTCCCTGTGCTGTGTCCCCTCTCTGTGTGAGGGTGTCTGTCTCCCTGTGCTGTGTCCCCTCTGTGTGAGGGTGCCTGTCTCCCTGTGCTGTGTCACCTCTCTGTGTGAGGATGCCTGTCTCCCTGTGCTGTGTCCCCTCTGTGTGAGGGTGCATGTCTCCCAGTGCTGTGTCCCCTCTCTGTGTGAGGGTGCCTGTCTCCCTGTGCTGTGTCCCCTCTCTGTGTGAGGGTGCCTGTGCTGTGTCCCCTCTCTGTGTGAGCGTGCCTGTCTCCCTGTGCTGTGTCACCTCTCTGTGTGAGGGTGCCTGTCTCCCTGTGCTGTGTCCCCTCTGTGTGAGGGTGCATGTCTCACTGTGCTGTGTCCCCTCTCTGTGTGAGGGTGACTGTCTCCTTGTGCTGTGTCCCCTCTCTGTGTGAGGGTGTCTCCCTGTGCTGTGTCCCCTCTCTGTGTGAGGGTGCCTGTCTCCCTGTGCTGTATCCCCTCTCTTTGTGAGGGTGTCTCCCTGTGCTGTGCCCCTCTCTGTGTGAGGGTGCCTGTTTCCCTGTGCTGTGTCCCCTCTGTGTGAGGGTGCCTGTCTCCCTGTGCTGTGTCCCCTCTCTGTGTGAGGGTGCCTGTCTCCCTGTGCTGTGTCCCCTCTCTGTGTGTGGGTGCCTGTCTCCCTGTGCTGTGTCCCCTCCCTGTGTGAGGGTGCCTGTCTCCCTGTGCTGTGTCTCCTCTCTGTGTGAGGGTGCCTGTCTCCCTGTGCTGTGTCCCCTCTCTGTGTGAGGGTGTCTCCCTGTGCTGTGTCCCCTCTCAGTGTGAGGGTGCCTGTCTCCCTGTGCTGTGTCCCCTCTCTGTGTGAGGGTGCCTGTCTCCCTGTGCTGTGTCCCCTCTCTGTGTGAGGGTGCCTGTCTCCCTGTGCTGTGTCCCCTCTCTGTGTGAGGGTGCCTGTCTCCCTGTGCTGTGTCCCCTCTCTGTGTGAGGGTGCCTGTCTCCCTGTGCTGTGTCCCCTCTCTGTGTGAGGGTGCCTGTCTCCCTGTGCTGTGTCCCCTCTCTGTGTGAGGGTGCCTGTCTCCCTGTGCTGTGTCCCTTCTCTGTGTGAGGGTGCCTGTCTCCCTGTGCTGTGTCCCCTCTCTGTGTGAGGGTGCCTGTCTCCCTGTGCTGTGTCCCCTCTCTGTGTGAGGGTGTCTCCCTGTGCTGTGTCCCCTCTCTGTGTGAGGGTGTCTCCCTGTGCTGTGTCCCCTCTCTGTGTGAGGGTGTCTGTCTCCCTGTGCTGTGTCCCATCTCTGTGTGAGGGTGCCTGTCTCACTGTGCTGTGTCCCCTCTGTGTGAGGGTGCCTGTCTCCCTGTGCTGTGTCCCCTCTCTTTGTGAGGGTGTCTCCCTGTGTTGTGCCCCTCCCTGTGTGAGGGTGTCTCCCTGTGCTGTGTCACCTCTCTGTGTGAGGGTGCCTGTCTCCCTGTGCTGTGTCCCCTCTCTGTGTGAGGGTGCCTGTCTCCCTATGCTGTGTCCCCTCTCTGTGTGTGTGTCTGTCTCCCTGTGCTGTGTCCCCTCTCTGTGTGAGGGTGTCTGTCTCCCTGTGCTGTGTCCCCTCTCTGTGTGAGGGTGTCTGTCTCCCTGTGCTGTGTCCCCTCTGTGTGAGGGTGCCTGTCTCCCTGTGCTGTGTCACCTCTCTGTGTGAGGATGCCTGTCTCCCTGTGCTGTGTCCCCTCTGTGTGAGGGTGCATGTCTCCCTGTGCTGTGTCCCCTCTCTGTGTGAGGGTGCCTGTCTCCCTGTGCTGTGTCCCCTCTCTGTGTGAGGGTGCCTGTGCTGTGTCCCCTCTCTGTGTGAGCGTGCCTGTCTCCCTGTGCTGTGTCACCTCTCTGTGTGAGGGTGCCTGTCTCCCTGTGCTGTGTCCCCTCTGTGTGAGGGTGCATGTCTCCCTGTGCTGTGTCCCCTCTCTGTGTGAGGGTGCCTGTCTCCCTGTGCTGTATCCCCTCTCTTTGTGAGGGTGTCTCCCTGTGCTGTGCCCCTCTCTGTGTGAGGGTGCCTGTTTCCCTGTGCTGTGTCCCCTCTGTGTGAGGGTGCCTGTCTCCCTGTGCTGTGTCCCCTCTCTGTGTGAGGGTGCCTGTCTCCCTGTGCTGTGTCCCCTCCCTGTGTGAGGGTGCCTGTCTCCCTGTGCTGTGTCCCCTCCCTGTGTGAGGGTGCCTGTCTCCCTGTGCCGTGTCCCCTCTCTGTGTGAGGGTGCCTGTCTCCCTGTGCTGTGTCCCCTCTCTGTGTGAGAGTGTCTCCCTGTGCTGTGTCCCCTCTCTGTGTGAGGGTGCCTGTCTCCCTGTGCTGTGTCCCCTCTCTGTGTGAGAGTGTCTCCCTGTGCTGTGTCCCCTCTCTGTGTGAGGTTGCCTGTCTCCCCTTGCTTTGTCCCCTCTCTGTGTGAGGGTGCCTGTCTCCCTGTGCCGTGTCCCATCTCTGTGTGAGGGTGCCTGTCTCCCTGTGCTGTGTCCCCTCTCTGTGTGAGGGTGCCTGTCTCCTTGTGCTGTCTCCTCTCTGTGTGAGGGTGCCTGTTTCCCTGTGCTGTGTCCCCTCTGTGTGAGGGTGCCTGTCTCCCTGTGCTGAGTCCCCTCTCTGTGTGAGGGTGTCTCCCTGTGCTGTGTCCCCTCTCAGTGTGAGGGTGCCTGTCTCCCTGTGCTGTGTCCCCTCTCTGTGTGAGGGTGCCTGTCTCCCTGTGCTGTGTCCCCTCTCTGTGTGAGGGTGCCTGTCTCCCTGTGCTGTGTTCCCTCTCTGTGTGAGGATGCCTGTCTCCCTGTGCTGTGTCCCCTCTCTGTGTGAGGGTGCCTGTCTCCCTGTGCTGTGTCCCCTCTCTGTGTGAGGGTGCCTGTCTCCCTGTGCTGTGTCCCCTCTCTGTGTGAGGGTGTCTCCCTGTGCTGTGTCCCCTCTCTGTGTGAGGGTGCCTGTCTCCCTGTGCCGTGTCCCATCTCTGTGTGAGGGTGCCTGTCTCCCTGTGCCGTGTCCCATCTCTGTGTGAGGGTGTCTGTCTCCCTGTGCTGTGTCCCATCTCTGTGTGAGGGTGCCTGTCTCCCTGTGCTGTGTCCCATCTCTGTGTGAGGGTGCCTGTCTCCCTGTGCTGTGTCCCCTCTCTTTGTGAGGGTGTCTCCCTGTGTTGTGCCCCTCCCTGTGTGAGGGTGTCTCCCTGTGCTGTGTCCCATCTCTGTGTGAGGGTGCCTGTCTCCCTGTGCTGTGTCCCCTCTCTGTGTGAGGGTGTCTCCCTGTGCTGTGTCCCCTCTCTGTGTGAGGGTGTCTCCCTGTGCTGTGTCCCCTCTCTGTGTGAGGGTGTCTCCCTGTGCTGTGTCCCCTCTCAGTGTGAGGGTGCCTGTCTCCCTGTGCTGTGTCCCCTCTGTGTGAGGGTGCCTGTCTCCCTGTGCTGTGTCCCCTCTCTGTGTGAGGGTGCCTGTCTCCCTGTGCTGTGCCCCTCTCTGTGTGAGGGTGCCTGTCTCCCTGTGCTGTGTCCCCTCTGTGTGAGGGTGCCTGTCTCCCTGTGCTGTGTCCCCTCTCTGTGTGAGGGTGCCTGTCTCCCTATGCTGTGTCCCCTCTCTGTGTGTGTGTCTGTCTCCCTGTGCTGTGTCCCCTCTCTGTGTGAGGGTGCCTGTCTCCCTGTGCTGTGTCCCCTCTCTGTGTGAGGGTGCATGTGCTGTGTCCCCTCTCTGTGTGAGGGTGCCTGTCTCCCTGTGCTGTATCCCCTCTCTTTGTGAGGGTGTCTCCCTGTGCTGTGCCCCTCTCTGTGTGAGGGTGCCTGTTTCCCTGTGCTGTGTCCCCTCTGTGTGAGGGTGCCTGTCTCCCTGTGCTGTGTCCCCTCTCTGTGTGAGGGTGCCTGTCTCCATGTGCTGTGTCCCCTCTCTGTGTGAGGGTGCCTGTCTCCCTGTGCTGTGTCCCCTCCCTGTGTGAGGGTGCCTGTCTCCCTGTGCTGTGTCCCCTCTCTGTGTGAGGGTGCCTGTCTCCTTGTGCTGTCTCCTCTCTGTGTGAGGGTGCCTGTTTCCCTGTGCTGTGTCCCCTCTGTGTGAGGGTGCCTGTCTCCCTGTGCTGAGTCCCCTCTCTGTGTGAGGGTGTCTCCCTGTGCTGTGTCCCCTCTCTGTGTGAGGGTGCCTGTCTCCCTGTGCTGAGTCCCCTCTCTGTGTGAGGGTGTCTCCCTGTGCTGTGTCCCCTCTCAGTGTGAGGGTGCCTGTCTCCCTGTGCTGTGTCCCCTCTCTGTGTGAGGGTGCCTGTCTCCCTGTGCTGTGTCCCCTCTCTGTGTGAGGGTGCCTGTCTCCCTGTGCTGTGTCCCCTCTCTGTGTGAAGATGCCTGTCTCCCTGTGCTGTGTCCCCTCTCTGTGTGAGGGTGCCTGTCTCCCTGTGCTGTGTCCCCTCTCTGTGTGAGGGTGCCTGTCTCCCTGTGCTGTGTCCCCTCTCTGTGTGAGGGTGTCTCCCTGTGCTGTGTCCCCTCTCTGTGTGAGGGTGCCTGTCTCCCTGTGCCGTGTCCCATCTCTGTGTGAGGGTGCCTGTCTCCCTGTGCCGTGTCCCATCTCTGTGTGAGGGTGTCTGTCTCCCTGTGCTGTGTCCCATCTCTGTGTGAGGGTGCCTGTCTCCCTGTGCTGTGTCCCCTCTGTGTGAGGGTGCCTGTCTCCCTGTGCTGTCCCCTCTCTTTGTGAGGGTGTCTCCCTGTGTTGTGCCCCTCCCTGTGTGAGGGTGTCTCCCTGTGCTGTGTCACCTCTCTGTGTGAGGGTGCCTGTCTCCCTGTGCTGTGTCCCCTCTCTTTGTGAGGGTGTCTCCCGGTGTTGTGCCCCTCTCTGTGTGAGGGTGCCTGTCTCCCTGTGCTGTGTCCCCTCTGTGTGAGGGTGCCTGTCTCCCTGTGCTGTGTCCCCTCTCTGTGTGAGGGTGCCTGTCTCCCTGTGCTGTGTCCCCTCTCTGTGTGAGGGTGCCTGTCTCCCTGTGCTGTGTCCCCTCTCTGTGTGAGGGTGCCTGTCTCCCTGTGCTGTGTCCCCTCTCTGTGTGAGGGTGCCTGTCTCCCTGTGCTTTGTCCCCTCTCTGTGTGAGGGTGCCTGTCTCCCTGTGCTGTCCCCTCTCTGTGTGAGGGTGCCTGTCTCCCTGTGCTGTGTCCCCTCTCTGTGTGAGGGTGTCTGTCTCCCTGTGCCGTGTCCCATCTCTGTGTGAGGGTGCCTGTCTCCCTGTGCCGTGTCCCATCTCTGTGTGAGGGTGCCTGTCTCTCTGTGCTGTGTCCCCTCTCTGTGTGTGAGGGTGCCTGTCTCCCTGTGCTGTGTCCCCTCTCTGTGTGAGGGTGCCTGTCTCCCTGTGCTGTGTCCCCTCTCTGTGTGAGGGTGCCTGTCTCCCTGTGCTGTGTCCCCTCTCTGTGTGAGGGTGTCTCCCTGTGCTGTGTCCCCTCTCTGTGTGAGGGTGCCTGTCTCCCTGTGCCGTGTCCCATCTCTGTGTGAGGGTGTCTGTCTCCCTGTGCTGTGTCCCATCTCTGTGTGAGGGTGCCTGTCTCCCTGTGCCGTGTCCCATCTCTGTGTGAGGGTGTCTGTCTCCCTGTGCTGTGTCCCATCTCTGTGTGAGGGTGCCTGTCTCCCTGTGCTGTGTCCCATCTCTGTGTGAGGGTGCCTGTCTCCCTGTGCTGTGTCCCCTCTCTTTGTGAGGGTGTCTCCCTGTGTTGTGCCCCTCCCTGTGTGAGGGTGTCTCCCTGTGCTGTGTCACCTCTCTGTGTGAGGGTGCCTGTCTCCCTGTGCTGTGTCCCCTCTCTGTGTGAGGGTGCCTGTCTCCCTATGCTGTGTCCCCTCTCTGTGTGTGTGTCTGTCTCCCTGTGCTGTGTCCCCTCTCTGTGTGAGGGTGTCTGTCTCCCTGTGCTGTGTCCCCTCTCTGTGTGAGGGTGTCTGTCTCCCTGTGCTGTGTCCCCTCTGTGTGAGGGTGCCTGTCTCCCTGTGCTGTGTCCCCTCTCTGTGTGAGGGTGCATGTCTCCCTGTGCTGTGTCCCCTCTCTGTGTGAGGGTGCCTGTCTCCCTGTGCTGTGTCCCCTCTCTGTGTGAGGGTGCATGTGCTGTGTCCCCTCTCTGTGTGAGGGTGCCTGTCTCCCTGTGCTGTATCCCCTCTCTTTGTGAGGGTGTCTCCCTGTGCTGTGCCCCTCTCTGTGTGAGGGTGCCTGTTTCCCTGTGCTGTGTCCCCTCTGTGTGAGGGTGCCTGTCTCCCTGTGCTGTGTCCCCTCTCTGTGTGAGGGTGCCTGTCTCCATGTGCTGTGTCCCCTCTCTGTGTGTGAGGGTGCCTGTCTCCCTGTGCTGTGTCCCCTCCCTGTGTGAGGGTGCCTGTCTCCCTGTGCTGTGTCCCCTCTCTGTGTGAGGGTGCCTGTCTCCCTGTGCTGTGTCCCCTTTCTGTGTGAGAGTGTCTCCCTGTGCTGTGTCCCCTCTCTGTGTGAGGGTGCCTGTCTCCCCTTGCTTTGTCCCCTCTCTGTGTGAGGGTGCCTGTCTCCCTGTGCCGTGTCCCATCTCTGTGTGAGGGTGCCTGTCTCCCTGTGCTGTGTCCCCTCTCTGTGTGAGGGTGCCTGTCTCCTTGTGCTGTCTCCTCTCTGTGTGAGGGTGCCTGTTTCCCTGTGCTGTGTCCCCTCTGTGTGAGGGTGCCTGTCTCCCTGTGCTGAGTCCCCTCTCTGTGTGAGGGTGTCTCCCTGTGCTGTGTCCCCTCTCAGTGTGAGGGTGCCTGTCTCCCTGTGCTGTGTCCCCTCTCTGTGTGAGGGTGCCTGTCTCCCTGTGCTGTGTCCCCTCTCTGTGTGAGGGTGCCTGTCTCCCTGTGCTGTGTCCCCTCTCTGTGTGAAGATGCCTGTCTCCCTGTGCTGTGTCCCCTCTCTGTGTGAGGGTGCCTGTCTCCCTGTGCTGTGTCCCCTCTCTGTGTGAGGGTGCCTGTCTCCCTGTGCTGTGTCCCCTCTCTGTGTGAGGGTGTCTCCCTGTGCTGTGTCCCCTCTCTGTGTGAGGGTGCCTGTCTCCCTGTGCCGTGTCCCATCTCTGTGTGAGGGTGTCTGTCTCCCTGTGCTGTGTCCCATCTCTGTGTGAGGGTGCCTGTCTCCCTGTGCCGTGTCCCATCTCTGTGTGAGGGTGTCTGTCTCCCTGTGCTGTGTCCCATCTCTGTGTGAGGGTGCCTGTCTCCCTGTGCTGTGTCCCCTCTGTGTGAGGGTGCCTGTCTCCCTGTGCTGTCCCCTCTCTTTGTGAGGGTGTCTCCCTGTGTTGTGCCCCTCCCTGTGTGAGGGTGTCTCCCTGTGCTGTGTCACCTCTCTGTGTGAGGGTGCCTGTCTCCCTGTGCTGTGTCCCCTCTCTTTGTGAGGGTGTCTCCCTGTGTTGTGCCCCTCTCTGTGTGAGGGTGCCTGTCTCCCTGTGCTGTGTCCCCTCTGTGTGAGGGTGCCTGTCTCCCTGTGCTGTGTCCCCTCTCTGTGTGAGGGTGCCTGTCTCCCTGTGCTGTGTCCCCTCTCTGTGTGAGGGTGCCTGTCTCCCTGTGCTGTGTCCCCTCTCTGTGTGAGGGTGCCTGTCTCCCTGTGCTTTGTCCCCTCTCTGTGTGAGGGTGCCTGTCTCCCTGGGCTGTGTCCCCTCTCTGTGTGAGGGTGCCTGTCTCCCTGTGCTGTGTCCCCTCTCTGTGTGAGGGTGTCTGTCTCCCTGTGCTGTGTCCCATCTCTGTGTGAGGGTGCCTGTCTCCCTGTGCCGTGTCCCATCTCTGTGTGAGGGTGCCTGTCTCCCTGTGCTGTGTCCCCTCTCTGTGTGAGGGTGTCTCCCTGTGCTGTGTCACCTCTCTGTGTGAGTGTGCCTGTCTCCCTGTGCTGTGTCCCCTCTCTGTGTGAGGGTGCCTGTCTCCCTGTGCTTTGTACCCTCTCTGTGGGAGGGTGCCTGTCTCCCTGTGCTGTGTCCCATCTCTGTGTGAGGGTGCCTGTCTCCCTGTGCTGTCCCCTCTCTGTGTGAGGGTGCCTGTCTCCCTGTGCTGTCCCCTCTCTGTGTGAGGGTGCCTGTCTCCCTGTGCCGTGTCACCTCTCTGTATGAGGATGCCGGTCTCCCTGTGCTGTGTCCCCTCTCTGTGTGAGGGTGTCTCCCTGTGCTGTGTCCCCTCTCTGTGTGAGGGTGTCTCCCTGTGCTGTGTCCCCTCTCTGTGTGAGGGTGCCTGTCTCCCTGTGCTGTGTCACCTCTCTGTGTGAGGGTGCCTGTCTCCCTGTGCTGTGTCCCCTCCCTGTGTGAGGGTGCCTGTCTCCCTGTGCTGTGTCCCCTCTCTGTGTGAGCGTGCCTGTCTCCCTGTGCTGTGTCACCTCTCTGTGTGAGGGTGCCTGTCTCCCTGTGCTGTATCCCCTCTCTTTGTGAGGGTGCCTGTCTCCCTGTGCTGTGTCCCCTCTCTGTGTGAGGGTGCCTGTCTCCCTGTGCTGTGTCCCCTCTGTGTGAGGGTGCCTGTCTCCCTGTGCTGTGTCCCCTCTCTGTGTGAGGGTGTCTCCCTGTGCCGTGTCCCCTCTCTGTGTGAGAGTGTCTCCCTGTGCTGTGTCCCTCTCTGTGTGAGGGTGCCTGTCTCTCTGTGCTGTGTCCCCCTCTCTGTGTGGGTGCCTGTCTCCCTGTGCTGTGTCCCCTCTCTGTGGGAGGGTGCCTGTCTCCTGTGCTATGTCCCTCTCTGTGTGAGGGTGCCTGTCTCCCTGTGCCGTGTCCCCTCTCAGTGTGAGGGTGCCTGTCTCTCTGTGCTGTGTCCCCTCTCTGTGTGTGAGGGTGACTGTCTCCCTGTGCTGTGTCCCCTCTCTGTGTGAGGGTGCCTGTCTCCCTGTGCTGTGTCCCCTCTCTGTGTGAGGGTGTCTCCCTGTGCTGTGTCCCCTCTCTGTGTGAGGGTGCCTGTCTCCCTGTGCTGTGTCACCTCTCTGTGTGAGGGTGTCTCCCTGTGCTGTGTCCCCTCTCTGTGTGAGAGTGTCTCCCTGTGCTGTGTCCCCTCCCTGTGTGAGGGTGCCTGTCTCCCTGTGCTGTGTCCCCTCCCTGTGTGAGGGTGCCTGTCTCCCTGTGCTGTGTCCCCTCTCTGTGTGAGGGTGCCTGTCTCTCTGTGCTGTGTCCCCTCTCTGTGTGTGAGGGTGACTGTCTCTCTGTGCTGTGTCCCCCTCTCTGTGTGAGGGTGTCTCCCTGTGCTGTGTCCCCTCTCTGTGTGAGGGTGCCTGTCTCCCTGTGCTGTGTCACCTCTCTGTGTGAGGGTGTCTCCCTGTGCTGTGTCCCCTCTCTGTGTGAGAGTGTCTCCCTGTGCTGTGTCCCCTCCCTGTGTGAGGGTGCCTGTCTCCCTGTGCTGTGTCCCCTCCCTGTGTGAGGGTGCCTGTCTCCCTGTGCTGTGTCCCCTCCCTGTGTGAGGGTGCCTGTCTCCCTGTGCTGTGTCCCCTCTCTGTGTGAGGGTGCCTGTCTCTCTGTGCTGTGTCCCCTCTCTGTGTGTGAGGGTGACTGTCTCTCTGTGCTGTGTCCCCTCTCTGTGTGTGAGGGTGACTGTCTCTCTGTGCTGTGTCCCCTCTCTGTGGGAGGGTGCCTGTCTCCCTATGCTGTGTCCCCTCTCTGTGTGAGGGTGCCTGTCTCCCTGTGCTGTGTCCCCTCTCTGTGTGAGGGTGCCTGTCTCCCTGTGCTGTGTCCCCTCTCTGTGTGAGGGTGTCTGTCTCCCTGTGCTGTGTCCCCTCTCTGTGTGAGGGTGCCTGTCTCCCTGTGCTGTGTCCCCTCTCTGTGTGAGGGTGTCTCCCTGTGCTGTGTCCCCTCTCTGTGTGAGGGTGCCTGTCTCCCTGTGCTGTGTCCCCTCTCTGTGTGAGGGTGCCTGTCTCCCTGTGCTGTGTCCCCTCTCTGTGTGAGGGTGCCTGTCTCCCTGTGCTGTGTCCCCTCTCTGTGTGAGGGTGCCTGTCTCCCTGTGCTGTGTCCCCTCTCTGTGTGAGGGTGCCTGTCTCCCTGTGCTGTGTCCCCTCTCTGTGTGAGAGTGTCTCCCTGTGCTGTGTCCCCTCCCTGTGTGAGGGTGCCTGTCTCCCTGTGCTGTGTCCCCTCTCTGTGTGAGGGTGTCTCCCTGTGCTGTGTCACCTCTCTGTGTGAGGATGCCTGTCTCCCTGTGCTGTGTCCCCTCTGTGTGAGGGTGCCTGTCTCCCTGTGCTGTGTCCCCTCTCTGTGGGAGGGTGCCTGTCTCCCTGTGCTGTGTCCCCTCTCTGTGTGAGGGTGCCTGTCTCCCTGTGCTGTGTCCCCTCTCTGTGTGAGGGTGCCTGTCTCCCTGTGCTGTGTCCCCTCTCTGTGTGAGAGTGTCTCCCTGTGCTGTGTCCCCTCCCTGTGTGAGGGTGCCTGTCTCCCTGTGCTGTGTTCCCTCTCTGTGTGAGGGTGTCTCCCTGTGCTGTGTCACCTCTCTGTGTGAGGATGCCTGTCTCCCTGTGCTGTGTCCCCTCTGTGTGAGGGTGCCTGTCTCCCTGTGCTGTGCCCCTCTCTGTGTGAGGGTGTCTCCCTGTGCTGTGTCCCCTCTCTGTGTGAGGGTGCCTGTCTCCCTGTGCCGTGTCCCATCTCTGTGTGAGGGTGTCTGTCTCCCTGTGCTGTGTCCCATCTCTGTGTGAGGGTGCCTGTCTCCCTGTTCTGTGTCCCATCTCTGTGTGAGGGTGTCTGTCTCCCTGTGCTGTGTCCCATCTCTGTGTGAGGGTGCCTGTCTCCCTGTGCTGTGTCCCCTCTGTGTGAGGGTGCCTGTCTCCCTGTGCTGTCCCCTCTCTTTGTGAGGGTGTCTCCCTGTGTTGTGCCCCTCCCTGTGTGAGGGTGTCTCCCTGTGCTGTGTCACCTCTCTGTGTGAGGGTGCCTGTCTCCCTGTGCTGTGTCCCCTCTCTTTGTGAGGGTGTCTCCCTGTGTTGTGCCCCTCTCTGTGTGAGGGTGCCTGTCTCCCTGTGCTGTGTCCCCTCTGTGTGAGGGTGCCTGTCTCCCTGTGCTGTGTCCCCTCTCTGTGTGAGGGTGCCTGTCTCCCTGTGCTGTGTCCCCTCTCTGTGTGAGGGTGCCTGTCTCCCTGTGCTGTGTCCCCTCTCTGTGTGAGGGTGCCTGTCTCCCTGTGCTGTGTCCCCTCTCTGTGTGAGGATGCCTGTCTCCCTGTGCTGTGTCCCCTCTGTGTGAGGGTGCCTGTCTCCCTGTGCTGTGTCCCCTCTCTGTGGGAGGGTGCCTGTCTCCCTGTGCTGTGTCCCCTCTCTGTGTGAGGGTGCCTGTCTCCCTGTGCTGTGTCCCCTCTCTGTGTGAGGGTGCCTGTCTCCCTGTGCTGTGTCCCCTCTCTGTGTGAGAGTGTCTCCCTGTGCTGTGTCCCCTCCCTGTGTGAGGGTGCCTGTCTCCCTGTGCTGTGTTCCCTCTCTGTGTGAGGGTGTCTCCCTGTGCTGTGTCACCTCTCTGTGTGAGGATGCCTGTCTCCCTGTGCTGTGTCCCCTCTGTGTGAGGGTGCCTGTCTCCCTGTGCTGTGCCCCTCTCTGTGTGAGGGTGTCTCCCTGTGCTGTGTCCCCTCTCTGTGTGAGGGTGCCTGTCTCCCTGTGCCGTGTCCCATCTCTGTGTGAGGGTGTCTGTCTCCCTGTGCTGTGTCCCATCTCTGTGTGAGGGTGCCTGTCTCCCTGTTCTGTGTCCCATCTCTGTGTGAGGGTGTCTGTCTCCCTGTGCTGTGTCCCATCTCTGTGTGAGGGTGCCTGTCTCCCTGTGCTGTGTCCCCTCTGTGTGAGGGTGCCTGTCTCCCTGTGCTGTCCCCTCTCTTTGTGAGGGTGTCTCCCTGTGTTGTGCCCCTCCCTGTGTGAGGGTGTCTCCCTGTGCTGTGTCACCTCTCTGTGTGAGGGTGCCTGTCTCCCTGTGCTGTGTCCCCTCTCTTTGTGAGGGTGTCTCCCTGTGTTGTGCCCCTCTCTGTGTGAGGGTGCCTGTCTCCCTGTGCTGTGTCCCCTCTGTGTGAGGGTGCCTGTCTCCCTGTGCTGTGTCCCCTCTCTGTGTGAGGGTGCCTGTCTCCCTGTGCTGTGTCCCCTCTCTGTGTGAGGGTGCCTGTCTCCCTGTGCTGTGTCCCCTCTCTGTGTGAGGGTGCCTGTCTCCCTGTGCTGTGTCCCCTCTCTGTGTGAGGGTGCCTGTCTCCCTGTGCTTTGTCCCCTCTCTGTGTGAGGGTGCCTGTCTCCCTGGGCTGTGTCCCCTCTCTGTGTGAGGGTGCCTGTCTCCCTGTGCTGTGTCCCCTCTCTGTGTGAGGGTGTCTCCCTGTGCTGTGTCACCTCTCTGTGTGAGTGTGCCTGTCTCCCTGTGCTGTGTCCCCTCTGTGTGAGGGTGCCTGTCTCCCTGTGCTTTGTACCCTCTCTGTGGGAGGGTGCCTGTCTCCCTGTGCTGTGTCCCATCTCTGTGTGAGGGTGCCTGTCTCCCTGTGCTGTCCCCTCTCTGTGTGAGGGTGCCTGTCTCCCTGTGCTGTCCCCTCTCTGTGTGAGGGTGCCTGTCTCCCTGTGCCGTGTCACCTCTCTGTATGAGGATGCCGGTCTCCCTGTGCTGTGTCCCCTCTCTGTGTGAGGGTGTCTCCCTGTGCTGTGTCCCCTCTCTGTGTGAGGGTGTCTCCCTGTGCTGTGTCCCCTCTCTGTGTGAGGGTGCCTGTCTCCCTGTGCTGTGTCACCTCTCTGTGTGAGGGTGCCTGTCTCCCTGTGCTGTGTCCCCTCCCTGTGTGAGGGTGCCTGTCTCCCTGTGCTGTGTCCCCTCTCTGTGTGAGCGTGCCTGTCTCCCTGTGCTGTGTCACCTCTCTGTGTGAGGGTGCCTGTCTCCCTGTGCTGTATCCCCTCTCTTTGTGAGGGTGCCTGTCTCCCTGTGCTGTGTCCCCTCTCTGTGTGAGGGTGCCTGTCTCCCTGTGCTGTGTCACCTCTCTGTGTGAGGGTGCCTGTCTCCCTGTGCTGTGTCCCCTCTCTGTGTGAGGGTGTCTCCCTGTGCCGTGTCCCCTCTCTGTGTGAGAGTGTCTCCCTGTGCTGTGTCCCTCTCTGTGTGAGGGTGCCTGTCTCTCTGTGCTGTGTCCCCCTCTCTGTGTGGGTGCCTGTCTCCCTGTGCTGTGTCCCCTCTCTGTGGGAGGGTGCCTGTCTCCTGTGCTATGTCCCTCTCTGTGTGAGGGTGCCTGTCTCCCTGTGCCGTGTCCCTCTCAGTGTGAGGGTGCCTGTCTCTCTGTGCTGTGTCCCCTCTCTGTGGGAGGGTGACTGTCTCCCTGTGCTGTGTCCCCTCTCTGTGTGAGGGTGCCTGTCTCCCTGTGCTGTGTCCCCTCTCTGTGTGAGGGTGTCTCCCTGTGCTGTGTCCCCTCTCTGTGTGAGGGTGCCTGTCTCCCTGTGCTGTGTCCCCTCTGTGTGAGGGTGTCTCCCTGTGCTGTGTCCCCTCTGTGTCAGGGAGACAGACACCGCTCCACAGCTGCAAGCAAGTTCACTCACTTGTCTACTGTGCCTTGCAGTCAATCTCGGTCTCCGCAGAGGCTGCACCTCTGCTCCGCCTCTCAATCGCAGTCATGCATCTCTCCTATTTAAACATCTCTCACTTCCTCATTGCTGAACATAGACTTTGCTTTTCTGCTGCATGTAACTGTGCTTGTCACAGGCGCCTCTGTTTGGCCAGACTTGGCCTCCTTGTGCCCGAGTCTCACCACTCTATCCTCCTGCTTCCAAGGCCTTCCTGCTCGGTAGCCTCAGTGCTTTTCCTTGTTCCTGGCAGTTTTCGCCTCTGCCGCGCTGAAGCGGCTACCCTGAAGTCCTCAGCATTTCCTGTGGCGTGTCTGCACCCCTGGTTTCCTCAGGCCATCTCTCCTTCTGTTCCTGTTAGGTTCATGCCCCCCCCTCTTCCATTATCTCCACCTCTGCCGTCACCCCCAGAGAGGCAATAGAAAGAGGTGATCTGGCACACAATCAATGAAGCACTATAATGTCACCTGTCGGTGCCCACGGACCAAGGGGGGTCGTACTACCAGGTCCCAAAGTGGCATCAGGGTATGGAGAAAAAGTCCAGGCACACAGTCTTATCACAAAGTAGAAAATTTAATCCAGCATAAAACCGTGTGTCTGGACTATTCTCTTTACCCCCAGAGAGGCCACAGGCGGATTGAGCAGTCAGCCATTTGTCGCTTTTCTCCCTGCCCCTTCATAGCAGCAGGAGATCAAACCAGGAGGGGGGGGGGAGGGAGGAGGAGGGTAAGGGATTGGCAGCATCAATGAGGGGGAGGGATAAAAGGGGGTATTTAGCAAGTGTCTGCACTGTGGGGGCACAGGTTTAACACTTTCCCTGTCACTATATCCTGCTCTGGCTGGGTTCCACGTAATCTCTGATCTAGTGCCTGGTATCTAAACTGGGACGGATAATGTTCCGTCATCCTTATGTGTCACCAAAGTGTCAGGATTAGAAGAAGGAGCGGCTCAGTGAGTAACGACACTGACTGGCACTGAGTGTGAAGCAGGGGAACCTGGGAGAAGGAGCGGCTCAGTGAGTAAGACACTGACTGGCACTGAGTGTGAAGCAGGGGAACCTGGGAGAAGCAGCGGCTCAGTGAGTAAAGATACTGACTGGCACTGAGTGTGAAGCAGGGGAACCTGGGAGAAGCAGCGGCTCAGTGAGTAAAGACACTGACTGGCACTGAGTGTGAAGCAGGGGAACCTGGGAGAAGGAGCGGCTCAGTGAGTAAAGACACTGACTGGCACTGAGTGTGAAGCAGGGGAACCTGGGAGAAGGAGCGGCTCAGTGAGTAAGACAGTGACCGGCACTGAGTGTGAAGCAGGGGAACCTGGGAGAAGGAGTGGCTCAGTGAGTACAGACACTGACTGGCACTGAGTGTGAAGCAGGGGAACCTAAGAGAAGAAGCTCAGTGAGTAAAGACACTGACTGGCACTGAGTGTGAAGCAGGGGAACCTGGGAGAAGGAGCGGCTCAGTGAGTAAGACAGTGACTGGCACTGAGTGTGAAGCAGGGGAACCTGGGAGAAGGAGCGGCTCAGTGAGTAACGACACTGACTGGCACTGAGTGTGAAGCAGGGGAACCTGGGAGAAGGAGCGGCTCAGTGAGTAAAGATACTGGTACTGAGTGTGAAGCAGGGGAGCCTGGGAGAAGGAGCGTCTCAGTGAGTAAAGACACTGACTGGCACTGAGAGTGAAGCAGGGGAACCTGGGAGAAGGAGCGTCTCAGTGAGTAAGACAGTGACTGGCACTGAGTGTGAAGCAGGGGATTCTGGGAGAAGGAGCGGCTCAGTGAGTAAAGACACCTCCTGAGGAAGTGACGTAGCGTCACGAAACGCGTAGAGAGGAGGAGCCTAGTACAGTGCACGTTGTAAGCTGTCACCTGCGTTACATCTCGTGGTGTGGGGAGAACTTCGGGCGCTGCGCCGCTGACGTCATCGGTTGGCGCGCGACGTCGTGAACAACACACCATCGAGTGGACATAGGCTGCGGACGGCATTATTGAGCGGCATGTTTGAATAAAATTTAAATAAAATTTGCGGAGTACACTAGGCTGTCTTTCAACTTTCTCCAACCACGGTTGTTGCGGTGTATGCTGCTACTGGGACGACGCAGACCGAGTTGAAGAGAGCCACCTTAGGAACCACGAGGGGCCCGTGGAGATCAAGGTGGAGGAAGAGAGCTAAAGAACAGATTCTCTCCCCCAAATGAACAAGAAAATATCCTGTAAGTAGGGATTTTCCTCCTCAGGTTGGGGCAATTGAGTCTGTATACTGCGCAATGGTGTGTTTTCTTTATCTGTTATTGCAGACAACATAAGGGAACACGCCTAGAGGAAAATCTACCTCACATTGTTGATGAATCATTCTACTACCAGGACTGACTTTTCAAACAGGACTGTCTTTCGATATGGTGCTGTAATTATCATCACCACACTTTGCGCTGGGGACATTTTTTGTAATTGTAAAGACACTGACTTTGATAAAAATGTCACGGAGTTAGAAGCAGGGGAACCTGGGAGAAGGAGCGGCTCAGTGAGTAAAGACACTGACTGGCACTGAGTGTGAAGCAGGGGAACCTGGGAGAAGGAGCGGCTCAGTGAGTAAAGACACTGACTGGCACTGAGTGTGAAGCAGGGGAGCCTGGGAGAAGGAGCGGCTCAGTGAGTACAGACACTGACTGGCACTGAGTGTGAAGCAGGGGAACCTGGGAGAAGGAGCGGCTCAGTGAGTAAAGACACTGACTGGCACTGAGTGTGAAGCAGGGGAACCTGGGAGAAGGAGCGGCTCAGTGAGTAAAGACACTGACTGGCACTGAGTGTGAAGCAGGGGAACCCGGGAGAAGGAGCGGCTCAGTGAGTAAAGACACTGACTGGCACTGAGTGTGAAGCAGGGGAGCCCGGGAGAAGGAGCGGCTCAGTGAGTAAAGACACTGACTGGCACTGAGTGTGAGGCAGGGGAACCTGGGAGAAGGAGCGGCTCAGTGAGTAAAGGCACTGACTGGCACTGAGTGTGAAGCAGGGGAACCTGGGAGAAGGAGCGGCTCAGTGAGTAAAGACACTGACTGGCACTGAGTGTGAAGCAGGGGAACCTGGGAGAAGGAGCGGCTCAGTGAGTAAAGACACTGACTGGCACTGAGTGTGAGGCAGGGGAACCTGGGAGAAGGAGCGGCTCAGTGAGTAAAGACACTGACTGGCACTGAGTGTGAAGCAGGGGAGCCTGGGAGAAGGAGCGGCTCAGTGAGTAAAGACAATGACTGGTGTAGCGGCCATGTAAAATGGCTACAGTCATCTCTCCTGCTGACAGTAAGGCCTGGTAAGTTGTGGGCATGCCAGTAGTAATTATGGAGGTTTGCCCTCACACCCTGGTGAGGTGCCCTATGTATGGATGGGAGTGGTCACAGGCTCTGACTCCATGGTTAGTGATGTCAGAGGTGTGTCAGCTTCCAGAGTATACATAAGGCACAGCACTGATCAAAAGTTAGAGTTCCTGTTGCTGTGCTGCCTCTGTCAGTAAGAGGCACATGGAGGTCTGCAACATTGTTGCGGTAGTCTGATGGAGAGCTGTAAGTCTGGCAGCACAAAGCAGACAGAGAAAAGCTGTTGGTGGCTGATGTAAGAACTATGAGACAAGGAGCAAGTCTGAGTGCAGGCTTGGGAGGAGACAGCTTATAAGACTGTGACCAGGGACCTGGCACAGGGACTATCTCCCTGAAGGGGAGATAGGGAACCCACCAATTAAGGCAAGGACATACCTTTCAAAGGGAAGCACTAATGATTATGTGTGGCTAAAGAGACTACTGCGAGGGGCAGCTAGCCCACCTCAAGCAATAAAGATGCTCTTGATTACCAACCCTCTCATGTGCATGTGTGGAGTAATTGCACAGAGAGGAGCACCACAGAGGAGTTCCTCACCAGGACCATCCCCATGCGGACGCAGGGACCCTGATGAGGTGGAGGCGCTGCACTGGATCTAGGTAGGACTCAGCACACTACCTCAGCTGCCTGTCTGGACGGGTCCTCCCCACACACCATCATGCGGGAGACTCAGGAGTCCTGTTGCCAACAGGTGCACCACCAGACATTACCACACTGTAACGGGGACTGGTTAGACCACAGGGGCCAATATGAGATTGGGTGGGTCAGACCGGTTCACAAAACCCGTTACACTGGCACTGAGTGTGAAGCAGGGGAACCTGGGAGAAGGAGCGGCTCAGTGAGTAAAGACACTGGCACTGAGTATGAAGCAGGGGAGCCTGGGAGAAGGAGCGGCTCAGTGAGTAAAGACACTGACTGGCACTGAGTGTGAAGCAGGGGAGCCTGGGAGAAGGAGCGGCTCAGTGAGTACAGACACTGACTGGCACTGAGTGTGAAGCAGGGGAACCTGGGAGAAGGAGCGGCTCAGTGAGTAAAGACACTGACTGGCACTGAGTGTGAAGCAGGGGAACCTGGGAGAAGGAGCGGCTCAGTGAGTAAAGACACTGACTGGCACTGAGTGTGAAGCAGGGGAACCCGGGAGAAGGAGCGGCTCAGTGAGTAAAGACACTGACTGGCACTGAGTGTGAAGCAGGGGAGCACGGGAGAAGGAGCGGCTCAGTGAGTAAAGACACTGACTGGCACTGAGTGTGAGGCAGGGGAACCTGGGAGAAGGAGCGGCTCAGTGAGTAAAGGCACTGACTGGCACTGAGTGTGAAGCAGGGGAACCTGGGAGAAGGAGCGGCTCAGTGAGTAAAGACACTGACTGGCACTGAGTGTGAAGCAGGGGAACCTGGGAGAAGGAGCGGCTCAGTGAGTAAAGACACTGACTGGCACTGAGTGTGAGGCAGGGGAACCTGGGAGAAGGAGCGGCTCAGTGAGTAAAGACACTGACTGGCACTGAGTGTGAAGCAGGGGAGCCTGGGAGAAGGAGCGGCTCAGTGAGTAAAGACAATGACTGGTGTAGCGGCCATGTAAAATGGCTACAGTCATCTCTCCTGCTGACAGTAAGGCCTGGTAAGTTGTGGGCATGCCAGTAGTAATTATGGAGGTTTGCCCTCACACCCTGGTGAGGTGCCCTATGTATGGATGGGAGTGGTCACAGGCTCTGACTCCATGGTTAGTGATGTCAGAGGTGTGTCAGCTTCCAGAGTATACATAAGGCACAGCACTGATCAAAAGTTAGAGTTCCTGTTGCTGTGCTGCCTCTGTCAGTAAGAGGCAGATGGAGGTCTGCAACATTGTTGCGGTAGTCTGATGGAGAGCTGTGAGTCTGGCAGCACAAAGCAGACAGAGAAAAGCTGTTGGTGGCTGATGTAAGAACTATGAGACAAGGAGCAAGTCTGAGTGCAGGCTTGGGAGGAGACAGCTTATAAGACTGTGACCAGGGACCTGGCACAGGGACTATCTCCCTGAAGGGGAGATAGGGAACCCACCAATTAAGGCAAGGACATACCTTTCAAAGGGAAGCACTAATGATTATGTGTGGCTAAAGAGACTACTGCGAGGGGCAGCTAGCCCACCTCAAGCAATAAAGATGCTCTTGATTACCAACCCTCTCATGTGCATGTGTGGAGTAATTGCACAGAGAGGAGCACCACAGAGGAGTTCCTCACCAGGACCATCCCCATGCGGACGCAGGGACCCTGATGAGGTGGAGGCGCTGCACTGGATCTAGGTAGGACTCAGCACACTACCTCAGCTGCCTGTCTGGACGGGTCCTCCCCACACACCATCATGCGGGAGACTCAGGAGTCCTGTTGCCAACAGGTGCACCACCAGACATTACCACACTGTAACGGGGACTGGTTAGACCACAGGGGCCAATATGAGATTGGGTGGGTCAGACCGGTTCACAAAACCCGTTACACTGGCACTGAGTGTGAAGCAGGGGAACCTGGGAGAAGGAGCGGCTCAGTGAGTAAAGACACTGGCACTGAGTATGAAGCAGGGGAGCCTGGGAGAAGGAGCGGCTCAGTGAGTACAGACACTGACTGGCACTGAGTGGGAAGCAGGGGAGCCTGGGAGAAGGAGCGGCTCAGTGAGTACAGACACTGACTGGCACTGAGTGTGAAGCAGGGGAACCTGGGAGAAGGAGCGGCTCAGTGAGTAAAGACACTGACTGGCACTGAGTGTGAAGCAGGGGAACCTGGGAGAAGGAGCGGCTCAGCGAGTAAAGACACTGACTGGCACTGAGTGTGAAGCAGGGGAACCTGGGAGAAGGAGCGGCTCAGTGAGTAATGACACTGACTGGCACTGAGTGTGAAGCAGGGGAACCTGGGAGAAGGAGCGGCTCAGTGAGTAATGACACTGACTGGCACTGAGTGTGAAGCAGGGGAACCTGGGAGAAGGAGCGGCTCAGCGAGTAAAGACACTGACTGGCACTGAGTGTGAAGCAGGGGAACCTGGGAGAAGGAGCAGCTCAGTGAGTACAGACACTGACTGGCACTGAGTGTGAAGCAGGGGAACCTGGGAGAAGGAGCGGCTCAGTGAGTAAAGACACTGACTGGCACTGAGTGTGAAGCAGGGGAACCTGGGAGAAGGAGCGGCTCAGTGAGTAATGACACTGACTGGCACTGAGTGTGAAGCAGGGGAGCCTGGGAGAAGGAGCGGCTCAGTGAGTAATGACACTGACTGGCACTGAGTGTGAAGCAGGGGAACCTGGGAGAAGGAGCGGCTCAGCGAGTAAAGACACTGACTGGCACCGAGTGTGAAGCAGGGGAACCTGGGAGAAGGAGCGGCTCAGTGAGTAATGACACTGACTGGCACTGAGTGTGAAGCAGGGAACCTGGGAGAAGGAGCGGCTCAGTGAGTAAAGACACTGACTGGCACTGACTGTGAAGCAGGGGAACCTGGGAGAAGGAGCGGCTCAGTGAGTGAAGACACTGACTGGCACTGAGTGTGAAGCAGGGGAACCTGGGAGAAGGAGCGGCTCAGTGAGTAAAGACACTGACTGGCACTGAGTGTGAAGCAGGGGAACCTGGGAGAAGGAGCGGCTCAGTGAGTAAAGACACTGACTGGCACTGAGTGTGAAGCAGGGGAGCCTGGGAGAAGGAGCGGCTCAGGGAGTAAAGACACTGACTCTGGCACTGAGTGTGAAGCAGGGGAGCCTGGGAGAAGGAGCGGCTCAGTGAGTAAAGACACTGACTGGCACTGTGTGTGAAGCAGGGGAGCCTGGGAGAAGGAGCGGCTCAGGGAGTAAAGACACTGACTCTGGCACTGAGTGTGAAGCAGGGGAACCTGGGAAAAGGAGCGGCTCAGTGAGTAAAGACACTGACTGGCACTGTGTGTGAAGCAGGGGAGCCTGGGAGAAGGAGTGGCTCAGTGAGTAAAGACACTGACTGGCACTGAGTGTGAAGCAAGGGAACCTGGGAGAAGGAGCGGCTCAGTGAGTAAAGACACTGACTGGGACTGAGTGTGAAGCAGGGGAGCCTGGGAGAAGGAGCGGCTCAGTGAGTAAAGACACTGACTGGCACTGTGTGTGAAGCAGGGGAGCCTGGGAGAAGGAGTGGCTCAGTGAGTAAAGACACTGACTGGCACTGAGTGTGAAGCAGGGGAACCTGGGAGAAGGAGCGGCTCAGTGAGTAAAGACACTGACTGGGACTGAGTGTGAAGCAGGGGAACCTGGGAGAAGGAGTGGCTCAGTGAGTAAAAACACTGACTGGCACTGAGTGTGAAGCAGGGGAACCTGGGAGAAGGAGCGGCTCAGTGAGTAAAGACACTGACTGGCACTGAGTGTGAAGCAGGGGAGCCTGGGAGAAGGAGCGGCTCAGTGAGTAAAGACACTGACTGGCACTGTGTGTGAAGCAGGGGAGCCTGGGAGAAGGAGTGGCTCAGTGAGTAAAGACACTGACTGGGACTGAGTGTGAAGCAGGGGAACCTGGGAGAAGGAGCGGCTCAGTGAGTAAAGACACTGACTGGCACTGAGTGTGAAGCAGGGGAGTCTGGTTCAATTCCTGGTGTCGGCTCCTTGTGACCTTGGGCAAGTCACTTTATCTCCCTGTGCCTCAGGCACCAAAAACATAGATTGTAAGCTCCACGGGGCAGGGACCTGTGCCTGCAAAATGTCTCTGTAAAGCACTACGTAAAACTAGTAGCGCTATACAAGAACATGCTATTATTATTATTATTATTATTATACAAGAACATGCTATTATTATTATTATTATTATTATTATTATTATTATACAAGAACATGCTATTTTTATTATTATTATTATTATTATACAAGAACATAATATTATTATTATTACTATTATTATTATTATACAAGAACATGTTGCTATTATTATTGTTATTATTATTATTATACAAGAACATGCTATTTTTATTATTAGGGTTTCTGAGGTTCCCGTTGTGATGTGCAACTCTCTGCTTAAGACTATTGATGATTTCCCCCACAGATCTGGCCCCACGAGCATTAAAACAAGTACACAATATAAGTACTTCAGGATGTGTACAAACCCCCTGATCTAGTATTACTTACCACCACGTGCATGAGGCGCACTAACCAGGGATACCCCTCTGAGGAGGCTCGTAGAGTGAAACGCGTAGGGCGTGAGCAGCGTTTGGAGCGTCCCTGTGCTGTGGAGATTTGCAGCTGAGGTTCCCGTTTCTACCTACGTTTGATGATGTCATACGTGGAAATGCCGCGACGGTTGGTGCATTGGTAGGAGAGAGAGCGCTGTGTAGCAGCCGGGAGTATACTCTGTACCGGGCCCGGTCTGAACGTTTATATGGCATCACTGCCTGCGCGTGTATCACCGTGTCACTCTTTGTTATATAACGTAATATTGCACGGTGGTTGCTTTCTTTATTTTATGTCTGGGAATTTCCCCCCCACTCTCTGGATCTTTGACCTGAATCATCTCTAAGTTTGTTATTTGGAGAACCGCGACTCCTGATTCCCTCACTTAGCAGGTGAGTGGGGTACCCCTACACCCCTACACCTGCTCCCTGTCAGTTACACTGACCCACGAGTTACACTGTACGTTCTCTGCTGTTCTGTTTGCCACATACCCCTGGAGAATATTTGTGCTCCGTATCTCATCTTCTTGCATTAGCAGGCATGCATTTAAGGTTTCTGTCAGCCTGTACTACTATCTTATCTGCTCCTGTCTTTCTACTCAATTGGGTTTAGTCTTTAGAAGTTTTCTAGTATTATCTGTATTTACTACGAGTGTATCTCTGTTTGCCAAACTCGCACTTGCCCCCATTCTACCTCCGTGACCCTTTGCTTTTTCCCCATCCCCATCTATTCTATTTAGTTTAACTGTTTCTTGTCCCTCCCTCCTCCATCCTAATAATGGAGTCCCCTACCACCACAATCTTTCTTTGTATTTGAGCATCCTGAGTCCCCTGCGTGCTGGAGGAACTATTCCCCTGGCTGCTAGAGGAATCAGTCTCCCCAGCCTTGCCATTTCTACCCCAACATTCCCAATATCTTCACTCAACATGGCAAATATATTGGGATGTGTCAGCTCAGAAACGACCTGCCTCTCCCTATTGCCCCTGCTTCCCCTTCTAACTGCCACCCAGCTACCTACCTGCTCCTCACTAACAGCCACCAGGTTATGTACTGTACTGCACTATACTATACCTTGGTTCACACCTTTCTTGTTCCCACTCCTGGTTCTAACTGCTGCACACTTGTAATGGGTTACGCCATTAAGTGTGTGTCCTGTTTCCCTCTGTAGTTTGCATAGCAGGGGGGAGGGGGATAACACGGGGGGGAGGGGGGTTAACTCCGGGGGAGGGGGTTAACACCGGGGGGGGAGGGGGATAACACGGGCGGAGGGGGATAACACGGGGGGAGGGGATAACACGGGGGGAGGGGGTTAACACCGGGGGGAGGGGGTTAACACCGGGGGGAGGGGGTTAACACCGGGGGGGAGGGGGGTTAACACCCGGGGGGGAGGGGGTTAACACGGGGGGAGGGGGGGTAACACGGGGGGAGGGGGGTAACACGGGCGGAGGGGGGTAACACGGGCGGAGGGGGGTAACACGGGGGGAGGGGGATAACATGGGCAGAGGGGAATAACACGGGGGAGAGGGATAACACGGGAGATGGGGGGTAACACCGGTGGAAGTGGGATAACACCGGGGGGAGGGGGATAACACGGGGGGGGAGGGGGATAACACGGGGGAACACGGGGGAGGGGGATAACACGGGGAGGGGGATAACACAGGAGGAGGGGTAGGGACCGTTCTTAGCTCTGATTTTAGGGTACATTTATTTCCTTAGCTAAGTAATGTGACCGCCCTTCGGGACAGCAGGTAACCCGAAGACAGGAGCACCTAGAGCTAGTCAGGGCAAGTGGCCAAAGACTATGTGCATGTGAGTAACGTGCATGTGAGTAACGTGCATGTGCTAATGTGCATGTGAGTAACGTGCATGTGAGTAACGTGCATGTGAGTAACGTGCATGTGAGTAACGTGCATGTGAGTAACGTGCATGTGAGTAACGTGCATGTGCTAATGTGCTAATGTGCATGTGAGTAACGTGCATGTGAGTAACGTGCATGTGAGTAACGTGCTAACTAGTAGGGGCTCCTCTAGATTAGTTGTGCCCAGCTCCTCATGCAAGTGCTCCCCCCAGGGTAATGCTCAGGAGAGTAAGGCCTCGGCCAAGCTTCCCGCTGGCGTGCTGAGGCGTGCTGAGGCGCAGGGAAAGCGGGTGCTTTCCCTGCGTGCCGTCAGGGGGCGGGCCGGCGGCGGGCCAGTGACGTCACGGAGCTGGTTTGCCCTCATTGGGCGAACCGCTCACGTGACCGGCCCTGCGCGCCGGCAAGCGGGGGAATGTTACATTCTGGTAAGACCTGCGCTTCCGTGCGCTTGCGGAAGCGTAGGCGAGCCCCTACTAAAGCCGCTCTAATTGCGACTGTAGGGGTTCAGTGCTGAGCGGGAGCGCGCCTCCGCCAGCAAGCGGGTAACATGGCCGAGGCCTAACATATTATATAATACTCCTTACAGAAGTTCCTGCGGAACATTTATTCAGCCTTCTCCCGCTTGCCATTTTCCTGAAAGAGGTTGTAGTTAATTCTCTCTCTCCCTCTCAATCCCGCTCCCCCCCTCCCTCTCAATCCTGCTCCCCCCTCCCTCTCAATCCCGCTTCCCCCCCCTCCCTCTCAATCCCGCTCCCCCCCCTCCCTCTCAATCCCGCTCCCCCCTCCCTCTCAATCCCGCTCCCCCCCCTCCCTCTCAATCCTGCTCCCCCCCTCCCTCTCAATCCCGCTCCCCCCTCCCTCTCAATCCTGCTCCCCCCCTCCCTCTCAATCCCGCTCCCCCCCTCCCTCTCAATCCCTCTCCCCCTCCCTCTCAATCCTGCTCCCCCCTCCCTCTCAATCCCGCTCCCCCCTCCCTCTCAATCCCGCTCCCCCCTCCCTCTCAATCCCGCTTCCCCCCTCCCTCTCAATCCCGCTTCCCCCCTCCCTCTCAATCCCGCTTCCCCCCTCCCACTCAATCCCGCTCCCCCCTCCCTCTCAATCCCGCTCCCCCCCTCCCTCTCAATCCCTCTGCCCCCCCTCTCTCTCTCTCAATCCCTCTGCCCCCCCTCTCTCTCAATCCCTCTGCCCCCCCTCTCTCTCAATCCCTCTCCCCCCTCCCTGTCAATCCCGCTCCCCCCCTCCCTCTCAATCCCGCTCCCCCCTCCCTCTCAATCCCGCTCCCCCCTCCCTCTCAATCCCACTCCCCCCCTCCCTCTCAATCCGCTTCCCCCCTCCCTCTCAATCCCGCTCCCCCCTCCCTCTCAATCCCGCTCCCCCCCTCCCTCTTAATCCCGCTTCCCCCCCCTCCCTCTCAATCCCGCTTCCCCCCCTCCCACTCAATCCCGCTTCCCCCCTCCCTCTCAATCCTGCTCCCCCTCTCTCAATCCCGCTTCCCCCCTCCCACTCAATCCCGCTTCCCCCCTTCCTCTCAATCCCGCTTCCCCCCTCCCTCTCAATCCCGCTCGCCCCCTCTCTCAATCCCTCTGCCCCCTCTCTCTTAATCCCTCTGCCCCCCCTCTCTCAATCCCTCTGCCCCCCCTCTCTCTCAATCCCTCTGCCCCCCCTCTCTCTCAATCCCTCTGCCCCCCTCTCTCTTAATCCCTCTGCCCCCCCTCTCTCTCAATCCCTCTACCCCCCCTCTCTCTCAATCCCTCTGCCCCCCTCTCTCTCAATCCCTCTGCCCCCTCTCTCTCTCAATCCCTCTCCCCTCTCTCACAATCCCTCTCCCCATCTCTCCCAATTCCTCTCCCCCTCTCTCAATCTCTCTCACTCTTTGCGTCTCTCTCTCTGCCACTCTCTTTGCCTCTCTCTTTGCCTCTCTCTCTCTCTCTGCCACTCTCTTTGCCTCTCTCTCTCCCTCTCCCTCTCTTTGCCTCTCCATCTCTCTTTGCCTCTCCATCTCTCTTTGCCTCTCTCTCTCCCTCTCTCTCTGTGCCTCTCTCTCTTTGCCTCTCTCTCTCTCTCTCTCTCTCTCTGCCTCTCCCTCTCTTTACCTCTCCCTCTCTTTGCCTCTCCCTCTCTTTGCCTCTCTCTCTCTGCCTCTCTCTCTGCCACTCTATTTGCCTCTCTCTCTCTCTGCCACTCTCTTTGCCCCTCTCTCGCTGCCTCTCCCTCTCTCTGCCACTCTCTTTGCCTCTCTCTCTCCCTCTCCCTCTTTGCCTCTCCATCTCTCTTTGCCTCTCCATCTCTCTTTGCCTCTCCATCTCTCTTTGCCTCTCCATCTCTCTTTGCCTCTCTCTCTCCCTGTCCCTCTCTTTACCTCTCCCTCTCTTTGCCTCTCTCTCTCTGCCTCTCCCTCTCTGTGCCTCTCTCTCTCTCTCTCTCTCTCTCTCTCTCTCTCTCTCTGCCTCTCCCTCTCTTTACCTCTCCCTCTCTTTGCCTCTCTATCTCTGCCTCTCCCTCTCTTTGCCTCTCTCTCTCTGCCTCTCTCTCTGCCACTCTATTTGCCTCTCTCTCTCTCTCTCTCTCTCTGCCATTCTCTTTGCCCCTCTCTCTCTGCCTCTCCCTCTCTCTCTCTCTGCCACTCTCTTTGCCTCTCTCTCTCCCTCTCCCTCTTTGCCTCTCCATCTCTCTTTGCCTCTCCATCTCTCTTTGCCTCTCCATCTCTCTTTGCCTCTCCATCTCTCTTTGCCTCTCTCTCTCTCCCTCTCCCTCTCTTTACCTCTCCCTCTCTTTGCCTCTCTCTCTCTGCCTCTCCCTCTCTGTGCCTCTCTCTCTCTCTCTCTCTCTCTCTCTCTCTCTCTCTCTCTCACTCTCTCTCTGCCTCTCCCTCTCTTTACCTCTCCCTCTCTTTGCCTCTCTCTCTCTGCCTCTCCCTATCTGTGCCTCTCTCTCTCTCTCACTCTCTCTCTGCCTCTCCCTCTCTTTACCTCTCCCTCTCTTTGCCCCTCTCTCTCTGCCTCTCCCTCTCTCTGCCTCCCTCTCTCTGCCTCTCTCTCTCTGCCTCTCTCTCTCTGCCACTCTATTTGCCTCTCTCTCTGCCACTCTCTTTGCCTCTCTCTCTCTGCCTCTCCCTCTCTCTCTCTCTGCCACTCTCTTTGCCTCTCTCTCTCTGCCTCTCCCTCTCTTTACCTCTCCCTCTCTTTGCCCCTCTCTCTCTGCCTCTCCCTCTCTCTGCCTCTCTCTCTCTGCCTCTCTCTCTCTGCCACTCTATTTGCCTCTCTCTCTGCCTCTCTCTTTGCCTCTCTCTCTCCCCCCCACTCTCTATCCCCCCCCCACTCTCTATGTCTCTCTGTCTCTCTCCCCCCACTCTCTATGTCTCTCTGTCTCTCTCCCCCCACTCTCTATGTCTCTCTGTCTCTCTCCCCCCACTCTCTGTCTCTCTGTCTCTCTCCCCCCACTCTCTCTGCCTCTCTCTCCCCCCACTCTCTGTCTCTCTGTCTCTCTCCCCCCACTCTCTCTGTCTCTCTCTCTGCCTCTGTCTCTCCCCCCACTCTCTCTGCCTCTCTCTCTCTCTCTCCCCCCACTCTCGATGTCTCTCTCCCCCCACTCTCTCTGTCTCTCTCCCCCCACTCTCTCTGTCTCTCTGTCCCCCCACTGTCTCTGCCTCTCTCTCTCTCCCCCACTCTCTCTGCCTCTCTCTCTCCCCCCACTCTCTCTGCCTCTCTCTCTCCCCCCACTCTCTCTGCCTCTCTCTCTCCCCCCACTCTCTCTGCCTCTCTCTCTCCCCCCACTCTCTCTCTCTCCCCCCACTCTCTATGTCTCTCTGTCTCCCTGATCTCTCTCCATTTCTCTCCCCCGCCCCCCTCGCTCTCTCCTTTCTCTACCTGTATAATAAGCTCCCCTGGCCCCATGTGCTGTGTCTCTGGCTGAGAGTCTGTGTGATTATTATAGACACAGGGAGCAGCAGGGACCTGCTGCCTGCACGCTCGGCACTATTGTCTGTGCAGATGGGTCAGGGGACAAGTGGGGGGGGGGGATGCAGCAAATGCAGCATTAAGTGGTGGGGGGGGGGGGAGCTCACTGACCTACTGCAAGTGTAACCCATTCACCCTGCTGCGTGTGAGGTACAGTACTTTATGGAGAGGGGGGGACGCTGGATGGTTGTCTCGCCTTTTGGGGGGGATTGGCAGTGCTGAGTAGGTTTCACAGTGACCCCCGGAGTCCTGTCCTATCTGGCAGACATACGGCTGTGACGGGGGAGCGTCGCCAGTCACCAAATCCCATCCTCTGCATCTGGGAATGTCACTTCAGGTGATGGGAGATCGGGGAACAGGTGGGGTGACAGGTCTCTGTATTAGGGTGTATACAGGTGGCATGAGTGGCACTACCTCACCTCCTGGTCTCTCTGGAGCGATGTCGCCCACCTGTGAAACCCCCTTCTGTAGGGGACTGAATCCCGTTACTTAAATATCTCAGGAAATGGGGGTTCTTGGTGCCCCCTTGTACACGCATGGAAAAGTGCAGATTCTTTATTAGTGAGAATCCATGAGACCCCAAGTCAGGGAGACCGGACCCCAAGTCAGGGAGACCGGACCCCAAGTCAGGGAGACCGAACCCCAAGTCAGGGTGACCGAACCCCAAGTCAGGGTGACCGAACCCCAAGTCAGGGAGACCGGGCCCCAAGTCAGGGAGACCGGGCCCCAAGTCAGGGAGACGGACCCCAAGTCAGGGAGACCGGACCCCAAGTCAGGGAGACCGGACCCCAAGTCAGGGAGACCGGACCCCAAGTCAGGGAGACCGGACCCCAAGTCAGGGAGACCGAACCCCAAGTCAGGGAGACCGAACCCCAAGTCAGGGAGACCGGGCCCCAAGTCAGGGAGACCGGGCCCCAAGTCAGGGAGACCAAACCCCAAGTCAGGGAGACCGAACCCCAAGTCAGGAGACCGAACCCCAAGTCAGGGAGACCGAACCCCAAGTCAGGGAGACCGAACCCCAAGGTCAGGGAGACCGGACCCCAAGTCAGGGAGACCGGACCCCAAGTCAGGGAGACCGGGCTCCAAGGCAGGAGACCGGACCCCAAGTCAGGGAGACCGGACCCCAAGTCAGGGAGACCGGACCCCAAGTCAGGGAGACCGAACCCCAAGTCAGGGAGACCGGGCCCCAAATCAGGGAGACCGGACCCCAAGTCAGGGAGACCGGGACCCCAAGTCAGGGAGACCGGGACCCCAAGTCAGGGAGACCGGGCCCCAAGTCAGGGAGACCGGGCCCCAAGTCAGGGAGACCGAACCCCAAGTCAGGGAGACCGGATCCCAAGTCAGGGAGACTGAACCCCAAGTCAGGGAGACCAAACCCCAAGTCAGGGAGACCGACTCCAAACCAGAAGTGCTTGTGTAATTTGCAGAGCAGTGTGTTTGTGTGTGTGTCTGTAATGTGTAGAGTAGTGTGTGTGTGTGTGTGTCTAGTCACTTGCATACACACACTGGGCCCTCGTATACACTGACACTGGAAACTCGCACACACTGGGCATACACACACCGGGCACTTTTGTACACCCATTCTGGCACTTTCGCTTGCACACACACACACACACACACTGGGAACTCGTACTCGCACACGCTCCCACTGGGGCACTCACACACGCTCCCACTGGGCACTCACACACTGACACTGGAAACTTGCACATACACAATGGGCACTCACATACACTGTTGACTCGTGCACAACACACTCACTCTGGGCACTCACATACACTCACACTGGACACACTCGCACACACACAAACACTGAACACACACACACACGGCACTTTCACATACACACACCAGACACATGCACACACATTCCATGAACGCTTTTGCACACCCACCCACACACTGGGGACTTGCGCACACACACACACACACGGCATGAGCGCACTTACGGGGAACTTGCACACTCACTGGGCACTCGTACACTCACACACTACGTACTCACACACACACACACACACACACACACACACTGGTCACTTGTACTTACACACTGGGCACTCACACAAACACACACACATCCTGGGCACTCACACACACAGACTGGGCACTCATATGCACACCAACACTAGGAATTCACACACACACACACACAAACACACACACTGGGCACCCGCATACCCAAAACTGGACACACACACACCCACACTGAACACTCAAACAGACTCACACATGAGACATTCGCACACTGGCACAGTAGCCCATGTCTTTTAACACCATTTATATTTAAGGGATCAGTCACAAGGCAAAACAAGGCAGTGAAATACAATGAGGTTTATTTGGATAAGACCTCGGAAACACACAGAAACACAAAATACAGAGAATATACACACTTACTGGGGCCTGGGGGTAAAAACTAGGCTTTCCTTGTTGCAGGGCTCCTGCTTCAGCAAAAGGCGTTACCCTGTCTGCTCCGGTTGGTTCCAGTCTGCTGGCCGGGCCTCTCCATGCTCCCTGTGTGATAGCTCTTTCACCCAGAAGCACCTTTGAGAGGCCCGCCAGCAGCTGCCTGTCCACAAATCTCCAACAGGAAAGAGAGAGAGCTGCTACACACTGCACTCCCTTATGTAGCAGGGTCACCCCTGACTACTATTCTACCAATGGGCTGGCAGTAAACCCTGGTATAAGCAGGCCTTGCCAGTAGTTGGTATGGGGTTTTCTCCCTCGCCCTTGGTACTGCACTTGAGTGACTGCAGAGGGTGGTACATCCTGTTGTAGCTGGGACAACAGGGTGCCCGCCTTCTGGCTGTACGTAAGGGCAGGACAGCTCTAAAGTTAGAGGGTGCTCCTTCCCTCTGAGGAAGGCAGGTCACACAACTGGGAGCCTGAGATTGGGGCCTTCCCATGTGCACTTCCCTCCGGGGGAGAGTGAGTGTGGACCATACCTCTGCCTCCGCTAGGGAGGTGGGGAAGAGCTAGGATGGCTGTGGGTGCCCTTGGCCTGTAGTAACGGTCCAGGGACCATCTCCAGTGATAGCTGACCTGACAGGCTGTATCCGGCAGAAGACTGCTGAGTACCTGTTACTTAAGAGTGTAGTAATAAACCTGTTCTTGTTTTGCAATATATCTCCTGCCTGGTGCAAGACCTTACTGGGGGGAGGTAATAAGTTCTACCGTGGGAGATCACCTTCAGTTCCTGGTGCCTACGGCAGATGGGGGCGCTGCACTGCTAAGGAGATATGTGGGGTATCAACCCCAGAAGCCTATTCCTGTGTCCCCACTACCATTGGCGGACGACTCAGCCCTCCTGTTGCCAGCAGGTGTATGCACACCTGTAATGGCCCCTATCTGCGATAGGGTGGGGGAAACACTGTTACACTTAGATAGGCAGCAAGCCCTATATCCTGGGTGGGCAACCCTGTCGCCATTCGCCACTTGTGGCGAATTGGCACTGAAACTGTGGCGAACAGGGCCGCCAGGACTTCTTGTGTGCCCCCCCCCTTTCTCCTCCCCTGGTAGGGAAGGAGCGCGCTCCAGCGGTGTGACTCGCTCCCCTCCCTCACCCCCGGCCGCTTCAGCACATGCGTGCCGTGCGCACGTGCTCCAGCACGTAACGCGCGCGCCCGCTCCAGGGCTCCGAATGCGCGCGCTCCCTCCCCTCCGAGCCGGCTTCAGAAGTTGACGCGCTACCGCGCTCCCCTCCGAGCCGGCTCCAGCTGAAGTTGACGTGCTGCTGCGCTTCCCTCCTCCCCCCCCTCCCGCCACCACTGCCTCCATCGCCTCTGTGCCGCGATCTGGTAGGAATGGGGGAGGGGGACTGATGATGAGGGGGACTGCTGAAAGGGGGCTGGGGGGAGGACAAGGGTGCTGGGGAGAGGACAAGGGTGCTGGGGGAGATCAAGGGTGCTGGGGGAGATCAAGGGTCTGGGGAGATCAAGGGTGTGGGGAGATCAAGGGTGCTGGGGGCAGGACAAGGGTGCTGGGGGGAGGACAAGGGGTGCTGGGGGCAGGACAAGGGTGCTGGGGGCAGGACAAGGGTGCTGGGGGCAGGACAAGGGTGCTGGGGGCAGGACAAGGGTGCTGGGGGCAGGACAAGGGTGCTGGGGGGAGGACAAGGGTGCTGGGGGGAGGACAAGGGTGCTGGGGCAGGACAAGGGTGCTGGGGGCAGGACAAGGGTGCTGGGGCGAGATCAAGGGTGCTGGGGGCAGGACAAGGGAGCTGGGGGAGATCAAGGGTGCTGGGGGCAGGACAAGGGTGCTGGGGGCAGGACAAGGGTGCTGGGGGCAGGACAAGGGTGCTGGGGGCAGGACAAGGGTGCTGGGGGCAGGACAAGGGTGCTGGGGGCAGGACAAGGGTACTGGGGGCAGGACAAGGGTACTGGGGGCAGGACAAGGGTACTGGGGCAGGACAAGGTGCTGGGGGCAGGACAAGGGTGCTGGGGGGAGGACAAGGGTGCTGGGGGAGGACAAGGGTGCTGGGGCAGGACAAGGGTGCTGGGGGCAGACAAGGGTGCTGGGGGCAGGACAAGGGGCTGGGGCAGGACAAGGGTACTGGGGGCAGGACAAGGGTACTGGGGGCAGGACAAGGTACTGGGGCAGGACATAGTGTACTGGGGGCAGTACAAGGGTGCTGGGGGGAGGACAAGGGTGCTGGGGGGAGGACAAGGGTGCTGGGGGAGGACAAGGGTGCTGGGGCAGGACAAGGGTGCTGGGGCAGGACAAGGGGGGCAGGACAAGGGTGCTGGGGGCAGGACAAGGGTGCTGGGGGCAGGACAAGGGTGCTGGGGGCAGGACAAGGGTGCTGGGGGCAGGACAAGGGTGCTGGGGGCAGGACAAGGGTGCTGGGGGCAGGACAAGGGTGCTGGGGGCAGGACAAGGGTGCTGGGGGCAGGACAAGGGTGCTGGGGGGAGGACAAGGGTGCTGGGGGAGGACAAGGGTGCTGGGGGCAGGACAAGGGTGCTGGGGGCAGGACAAGGGTGCTGGGGGCAGGACAAGGGTGCTGGGGCGAGAACAGGAGTGCTGGGGGAGATCAAGGGTGCTGGGGGCAGGACAAGGAGCTGGGGCAGGACAAGGGTGCTGGGGGCAGGACAAGGGTGCTGGGGGCAGGACAAGGGTGCTGGGGGCAGGACAAGGGTGCTGGGGGCAGGACAAGGGTACTGGGGGCAGGACAAGGGTACTGGGGGCAGGACAAGGGTGCTGGGGGCAGGACGGGTGCTGGGGGCAGGACAGGGGTGCTGGGGGCAGGACAAGGGTGCTGGGGGGCAGGACAAGGGTGCTGGGGGCAGGACAAGGGTGCTGGGGCGAGAACAGGAGTGCTGGGGGAGATCAAGGGTGCTGGGGGCAGGACAAGGGAGCTGGGGCAGGACAAGGGTGCTGGGGCAGGACAAGGGTGCTGGGGGCAGGACAAGGGTGCTGGGGGCAGGACAAGGGTGCTGGGGGCAGGACAAGGGTACTGGGGGCAGGACAAGGGTGCTGGGGGCAGGACGGGTGCTGGGGCAGGACAGGGGTGCTGGGGCAGGACAAGGGTGCTGGGGGGCAGGACAAGGGTGCTGGGGGGCAGGACAAGGGTGCTGGGGGAGGACAAGGGTGCTGGGGGGAGGACAAGGGTGCTGGGGGCAGGACAAGGGTGCTGGGGGCAGGACAAGGGTGCTGGGGGCAGGACAAGGGTGCTGGGGGCAGGACAAGGGTGCTGGGGGGAGGACAAGGGTGCTGGGGGCAGGACAAGGGTGCTGGGGGCAGGACAGGGGTGCTGGGGGCAGGACAGGGGTGCTGGGAGAGGAAAGGCTGCTGGGAGAGGAAAGGGTGCTGGGAGATGAGGGGGGATTAAATGAGATGATGATGATTGGGGTGAGGAGATGATGATGATGATGGTGGTGGCGTGAGAGGAGGATGATGGGGGGTGAGAGGATGAGGGAGTTTACGGTCTGAGGGAGTTTGCGGTCTGAGGGAGTTTGCGGTCTGAGGGCCGATCTATAGTGCGTGTGCTTGCTGCGCCGTGCGCGCGCACGGCAGTTATAGTTGGCTGAGGTTAGTCAGCCTTTCTATGATGGTGCCGCGCGTGCGCACCGGCAGTGAGCGTGTAACCGGCCGACGGGGGAACATGAGGAAAAGAAAGATTTCGCGCTGCTACCGCCGCTGAAATGTGTGTATGTGTGTGTATGTATGTATGTGTGTGTGTGTGTGTGTGTGTGTGTGTACACATGTACAATGTTAATAAACCATTTATTAAAGTATTCATTTATTTATTTCAAACGTATTTATAACACACACACACACACACACACTGTACACACACACACACACACACACACACACACACACATACTGTACACACATTATCTCACTCGCTCACAGCATACACACAAAAAGCATGTGTCACGTGCACGCGCGTTCGCACAAGCGCGCGCGCACACTATAGAACGGGCCTGGGAATTTATAAACTTGTTTTCACATGCGCAACATAATACCTCAATTCTTACATGGTGTGGCTATTTTCACTTCTAATTCGCCACACCTGTGGCTACATTAAAAAGTAGATTGCCCACCCCTGCCCTAAATAATACACTGAGGGCGATTGTGGTTGTGCATTCAAGGATAGGAGGGAAGAATTCAAAACTTGCCAATGGAAATGGTGATTGAGTTTGAAACCCCAGCCATCGGTTTCCTGGCTTGCCCCATACCCCCTGCTGTCAAGACACCTATATGTCTAGGGTAAACAAAGGCTTTCCTGAAGATAGCCAGTCCACATCCCTCCCCCCTCACCATGTGCTAAAACCTGCATGGCTTTGCACGGGGATCCCATTACTTGGGCTGGTTGCAATGAAATGCTAGTCGACCTCTGGCTGCCTTTTGTCACCAAACAGGCTTTTCCTCACAGGACAAACACAAAATGCATTTTAGTTTTAAACCACAGCAAAGCTAGCATTTGATCCCTAGAGCTGACACTCTAATCCTGGGATCTGCGAGCTGGGATTATAAAACCTGCATTAGCATACAAGCCCCCTAGACCCAGTTCTAATGCCTTTGTGGCAGGCCAATACGGGTTAACTCTGTTTGGCCCCCAAATATACCCCTTTTCCTCATGTTCCAGAAGTCTCTGCCCTGCAGCTATTTCTCATTAGAGGCCACCCAAAACTGGAACAACCTACCAGAGACTCTCACATCCACCACCAGTTTAAGTTCTTTCAAATCTAAGGCCTCGGCCAGGCTCCCTGCTTGCTCGCTGAGGCGCGCTGAGGCTCAGGGAAAGCGGGTGCTTTCCCTGGCCTTGCGGTTGCTTACCGCACGCTCCGTCAGCGGGCCGTCAGGGGGCGGGCGCGTCACTGGCTGGGGGCGGGCCAGTGACGTCACGGAGCTAGTTCGCCCTCATTGGGCGAACCGCTCACGTGACCGGCCTGTCGCGCCGGCAAGCGAGGGAATGTTAAATTCCCCTAAGACCTGCGCTTCCGCAAGCGCGCGGAAGCGCAGGCGAGCCCCTACTAAAGCCGCTCTAATTGCGGCTGTAGGGGCTCAGTGCTGAGCGGGAGCGCGCCTCAGCACGCTTCCGCCAGCAAGCGGTTAATATGGCCGAGGCCTAAGGCTGTCTCACACTTTAACCTGGTCTGTAACTGTTTCATACGCCCATAATATTTATTATCTTTAACTGTGCACGCAATGTCTTGTATACGTAGCCAGGTCCCCCTTTCAGTGCGCCACCCCTCTGGGTACTCACAGCAGCCGCTCTTTGGGAGGTGTGGGGGCGTGCGCGAGCATAGCGCGCCCCTCCTAGGGATGCGGCCGGTTGCTGGGGACACGCGCGGCCCGTTGCTAGGGCCGCGGTCGCGTTGCGAAGGTCCCGGCGGCTCGAGGTGCAGGGCGTCGCCATAGCGATCCTCGCGCATGCGCAGTGCGGCAGATAGCGGCCCCTAGAGTGCTCGCGCATGCGCAGTGATCGCGCGAACGGCACGGCCAATAAGCAGAGGGCTCACAGCAGGGACTACATCTCCCATGAGCCTCAGGAGCGCCCCACCTGACGCCAGGGAGCCAATAGGGCTGTAGCATCTCCCTGCAGAGGAGATTAGATACATTTCGCGGGCTTCAAGCACGTTAGGCAGTTGGTTACCGGAGCAGCCAGGGGAAGGAGGTAGGGTGCAGGAGTCAGTGACTCCCTGCACTAGGCCAGCAGCCCCCTAGGCCCCAGATAGCCCTGAGCCACCAGTAGTGTTGTGTTGTTCAGGGACAGGCCCCAGGTTAGGGACCCTACCCCTTATTATCCAGAGTCAGTTAGGGACACAGCGGACGCTGCGCGTCCATCCAGAGGTCTGGGCTCAGACCTTCGCTGTCGCTGCAGCAGCCATCCGGGTGGAATCGCCCCGGACGGTAGTTCCTGTGGTCAGCGGTCATCGGATCCTTTGTGAAGCTCCTTGGCAGGCCCGGGCACTGGAGTGCTCAGCAGGTAACCATCACCAAGTGCACCAACTATACTCTATTATATTTACACGGGACTAGTGGCTGCGCAGTCACACATATCAATCTCACGTGAAGGGACATATTGTGTGGGGGTTACTGGACACGGGGTGGGATCACCCGGTGAAAGGGGGTAGCGTCCTGCGAGATGCAGTAGTTAGTGTCTCCTCTAGAGAGGGACACCTGTTGATACATATATGCATAAGTACGGTTGCTACAGTAAAGTTATTGGTTGTTTTACATGCTGTGCGTGTGATATATATATATATATATATATTGTCCTGCGACGAACCACTCCCCCCTCCGGTGGGAGCCATCGCAGGTGGAGGCGCTGCACCGAGTACGAGGTTACTCCTATTAATTATACGTGCCCCAGGCTCCCCGTAGCGGAGGTTTAGGCCTCCTGTGAGCCTAACAGGTAAAGCACCACACCTGGTAACATTAAGTTCCCCGCACACACATACTATATGCTATTGGGTGGGGGAATACCCGTTACATATATAATGTATACCCTGTTCATTTATGTAACTATTTGTAACCATGTATTTGTCTTAACTCTGTGCCCAGGACATACTTGAAAACGAGAGGTAACTCTCAATGTATTACTTCCTGGCAAATATTTTATAAATAAACCCATACAAGGCAACCCACTTATAAGTTGCACAGGCAGCTCCGGGACCATGAGTCAAAGGGAATACACATAGAATGCATTAACTGGCCCACTGGGCTTACACAGCTGTAGCGCACTTTCCCCACCCCCTGAGAGATGTGTGGCTACGGTGTGTGTGTACATGGTGCAATACCTGTGGTGCACAGGAGATCTGAGCCTCCGCTGCTGGGAACCTGGGGTATACCTGAGTCGATGTTCGGTCGGTAGCGCCTCCACCTGTACAGGATTCTATGATGTAGAATAACCCCGCTACAGGACCCGCATACAATAAAACACACACTTAGAAAGATAACAGTTTTATTGAACATAAATAACCTAGGATATATATATATAGTTATATATATATATATATATATATATATCACCAACCAGGCCACGCACGGCCGTACCCTCCAATGCTCCGCTCCCAAACCCAAGGTGTGTGCGACAGCGCTGCCCCACTATAGTGTTTGAGTTGGTGCACTGATGCGTTGGGTACCTGCCGGGTGATGCCACACCCGGGCGCGCTGATGCCACGATGCTGGGATCCACGGATCCGATGCTGATACTGCGAAGCCTCCGCCTCTACATTGGGTGGGTCCCTCGTGGATTGTACCACCGTAAACAATGTCTTTATTAATGTAGGGCGATCTGTGTCCTGGACCACAGGCCGCAGCCACCGTGCGGCGTCTCCCTGTGCCCCTAACACTAATATTGCTGAGCAGGGCAGGGTCCCTATCTGAGGGGCAAGTCCCTACCGCAGCCACAAACTATGTGGGAGTCGGGGGCATCTGGCCTAGTGCAGATGCCACTGACATCTGCACATACAACTTACTCCTTCCATGTCCCAGCTCCAACTGCCTCTCTCCTAACTGTCACCTTACACTTCAAGCGTCCCAACTCCAACTGCCCCTCTCCTGTTTGCTCACACTTCAAGCGTCCCAACTCCAACTGCCCCTCTCCTGTTTGCTCACACTTCAAGCGTCCCAACTCCAACTGCCCCTCTCCTGTTTGCTGAAACTTCAAGCATCCCAACTCCAACTGCCCCTCTCCTGTTTGCTGAAACTTCAAGCGTCCCAACTCCAACTGCCCCTCTCCTGATTGCTCACCCAAAGTTCCAATTTCCCCTCAGGAGATTCTAGAAGCCCTATTGGCTGTACTGTGTCATGTGCTGTGCAGACCCTAGGGCTGCTGGAACTTTTGCATGCGCAAAACTTTTCTGCGCATGTGAGCGCACAAACAAGATGGCGGCGCCCTTACCGGCTACCCGCCTGCAGCGGAGGTGAGGAGAGCTAAAGGGAGGACCGGGATACATAGTTAACCCTCACACACACGGTTCCTATCTTATAACCCTGTGGGGGACAGTATAAGGGAAACAGAATTACAGGGCAACACAGTAAGGTATAACATTTGACCCAAGAGCTGACCAGCCGGGCTCCACCTTTATTAATGAAGGCCGGCTACCCCCTACCGTCACACACACTGGGCACTGTGGTGTAATGAGTACTTCCTGGTCACTGTCATGTGATGCTGTGATGTCACCACTCTGACTTCTGACCCAGGAAGTAGTGTGAGAGTCAGTCAGAGTAACATCAGGGCATAAACAGACACGCAGCAGTCTGAGGTAACCAGGAAAATGGCTAGCTGTCAGCAGCAATAAAGAAGGATCGTTCAGTACCAACAAGGTACTGTGTTATTGTGAAGCATGCACACTGAGACATAACAGGGGCGACGAGGATATCACTAAACCCACAACAATGTCACTAGGCCTCGGGCAGTAATCAATCCCACAACAATGTCACTAGGCCTCAGGCAGTAATCAATCCCACAACAATGTCACTAGGCCTCAGGCAGTAATCCCACAACAATATCACAAGGCCTCGGGCAGTAATCAATCCCACAACAATGTCACTAGGCCTCAGGCAGTAATCAATCCCACAACAATGTCACTAGGCCTCAGGCAGTAATCAATCCCACAACAATGTCACTAGGCCTCGGGCAGTAATCAATCCCACAACAATGTCACTAGGCCTCAAACAGTAATCCCACAACAATATCACTAGGCCTCGGGCAGTAATCCCACAACAATGTCACTAGGCCTCAGGCAGTAACCCCACAAAAATGTCATTAGGCCTCAGGCAGTAACCCCAAAACAATGTCACTAGGCCTCAGGCAGTAACCCCACAACAATGTCACTAGGCCTCAAGCAGTAATCCCACAACAATATCACTAGGCCTCAGGCAGTAACCCCACAACAATGTCACTAGGCCTCAAGCAGTAATCCCACAACAATATCACTAGGCCTCAGGCAGTAATCCCACAACAATGTCACTAGGCCTCAGGCAGTAACCCCACAACAATGTCGCTAGGCCTCAGGCAGTAACCCCAAAACAATGTCACTAGGCCTCAGGCAGTAACCCCACAACAATGTCACTAGGCCTCAGGCAGTAACCCCACAACAATGTCACTAGGCCTCAGGCAGTAATCCCACAACAATATCACTAGGCCTCAGGCAGTAATCCCACAACAATGTCACTAGGCCTCAGGCAGTAATCCCACAACAATATCACGAGGCCTCAGGCAGTAATCCCACAACAATGTCACTAGGCCTCAGGCAGTAATCAATCCCACAACAATGTCACTAGGCCTCAGGCAGTAATCCCACAACAATGTCACTAGGCCTCAGGCAGTAATCCCACAACAATATCACGAGGCCTCAGGCAGTAAACCCACAACAATGTCACTAGGCCTCAGGCAGTAACCCCACAACAATATCACGAGGCCTCAGGCAGTAAACCCACAACAATGTCACTAGGCCTCAGGCAGTAATCCCACAACAATATCACGAGGCCTCAGGCAGTAAACCCACAACAATGTCACTAGGCCTCAGGCAGTAATCCCACAACAATATCACGAGGCCTCAGGCAGTAAACCCACAACAATGTCACTAGGCCTCAGGCAGTAATCCCACAACAATATCACGAGGCCTCAGGCAGTAAACCCACAACAATGTCACTAGGCCTCAGGCAGTAATCCCACAACAATATCACGAGGCCTCAGGCAGTAATCCCACAACAATGTCACTAGGCCTCAGGCAGTAATCAATCCCACAACAATGTCACTAGGCCTCAGGCAGTAAACCCACAGCAATGTCACAAGGCCTCAGGCAGTAATCCCACAACAATGTCATTAGGCCTCAGGCTGTAAACCCACAAATATGTCACTAGGCCTCAGGCAGTAACCCCACAACAATATCACTAGGCCTCAGGCAGTAAACCCACAATAATGTCACTATGCCTCAGGCAGTAACCCCACAACAATGTCACTAGGCCTCAGGCAGTAAACCCACAACAATGTAACAAGGCCTCAAGCAGCAATCCCACAACAGTGTCACTAGGCCTCAGGAAGTAAACCCACAACAATGTCACTAGGCCTTAGGCAGTAATCAATCCCACAACAATGTCACTAGGCCTCAGGCAGTAATCCCACAACAATGTCACTAGGCCTTAGGCAGTAATCAATCCCACAACAATGTCACTAGGCCTCAGGCAGTAATCCCACCACAATGTCACTAGGCCTCAGGCAGTAATCAATCCCACAACAATTTCATTAGGCCTCAGGCAGTAACCCCACAACAATGTCACTAGGCCTCAGGCAGTAACCCCACAACAATGTCACTAGGCCTCAGGCAGTAATCCCACAACAATGTCACGAGGCCTCAGGCAGTAATCCCACAACAATGTCACTAGGCCTCAAGCAGTAATCCCACAACAATATCACTAGGCCTCAGGCAGTAATCCCACAACAATATCACGAGGCCTCAGGCAGTAATCCCACAACAATGTCACTAGGCCTCAGGCAGTAATCAATCCCACAACAATGTCACTAGGCCTCAGGCAGTAATCCCACAACAATGTCACTAGGCCTCAGGCAGTAATCCCACAACAATATCACGAGGCCTCAGGCAGTAAACCCACAACAATGTCACTAGGCCTCAGGCAGTAATCCCACAACAATATCACGAGGCCTCAGGCAGTAAACCCACAACAATGTCACTAGGCCTCAGGCAGTAATCAATCCCACAACAATGTCACTAGGCCTCAGGCAGTAAACCCACAGCAATGTCACAAGGCCTCAGGCAGTAATCCCACAACAATATCACGAGGCCTCAGGCAGTAAACCCACAACAATGTCACTAGGCCTCAGGCAGTAATCAATCCCACAACAATGTCATTAGGCCTCAGGCTGTAAACCCACAAATATGTCACTAGGCCTCAGGCAGTAACCCCACAACAATATCACTAGGCCTCAGGCAGTAAACCCATAATAATGTCACTATGCCTCAGGCAGTAACCCCACAACAATGTCACTAGGCCTCAAGCAGCAATCCCACAACAGTGTCACTAGGCCTCAGGAAGTAAACCCACAACAATGTCACTAGGCCTTAGGCAGTAATCAATCCCACAACAATGTCACTAGGCCTCAGGCAGTAATCCCACAACAATGTCACTAGGCCTTAGGCAGTAATCAATCCCACAACAATGTCACTAGGCCTCAGGCAGTAATCCCACCACAATGTCACTAGGCCTCAGGCAGTAATCAATCCCACAACAATGTCATTAGGCCTCAGGCAGTAACCCCACAACAATGTCACTAGGCCTCAGGCAGTAATCCAACAACAATGTCACTAGGCCTCAGGCAGTAATCCCACAACAATGTCACTAGGCCTCAGGCAGTAACCCCACAACAATGTCACTAGGCCTCAGGCAGTAATCCCACAACAATGTCACTAGGCCTCAGGCAGTAATCCCACAACAATGTCACTAGGCCTCAGGGAGTAATCCCAATAACAATGTCACTAGGCCTCAGGCAGTAACCCTACAACAATGTCACTAGGCCTCAGGCAGTAATCCCACAACAAATGTCACTAGGCCTCAGGCAATAACCCCACAACAATGTCACTAGGCCTCAGGCAATAACCCCACAACAATGTCACTAGGCCTCAGGCAGTATTCCTCCATACATAAGGATGGAATTGTACAATCCTGCAGCCAATGATAACCCTGGGAAATAAGATGAAAGCAACAGCGTTACTTTTCTCTGTCTCTCAGAAAGGATTGACAGAATCACTAAGGATTTACTGTATGTACCAGGACAGCCAAGGATAAATATGTCACTGTGGCTCTTATCGGCAGCATGCAGGAATTTCATGTTGAAACAGACAATTTGTCTTCTTGGAGCGAACATCTCGACCAATATTTAGTTGCAAATGCTGTAAGTGATGACAAAAATGTGCTTTATTTCTCACAGAAGTTGGTGCTAAAACCTACAATACTTTGACAGACTTGTTGTTTCCAGATAAACCAGCATCCAAGCCCCTAAACATACTGATTGATATACTGAATGATTACTACCAACCGAAACCACTGGAGATAGCGGACAGATTTCGGTTTTATCATAGACGCCAAGAACAAGGCGAGGATATTAAATCCTATGTTGTCGCTCTCAGGAAGTTGGCCAGCCGCCTCTTTCTGTGATTACCTGCCAGCAGCGACAGGTTTGTCATTGGCCTCACAAGCCGGCCTATACAAAGAAAACTGTTAACAGAAGACAACCTCTCCTTAAAAAGGACTACGGATGTGGCCACAGTAATGGAGCTGGCAATAAAAGACGCAGACGCGCTGCAATCGCACGAGACGGTAAAAGAAGATCTTTTCAACACACTTCTTACCAAGTCAGCACGCACGAAACCCTAAGGGCATAGACGACAATCCACGTTGTCACGACCCGCGCCGGGACAACAGACCCCTGGCGGGTGTTACCGATGTGGAGGAACTACTCATGATGCCAGAGCCTGCAGATTAAAAGGACATGCAGTGTCATAATTGCAGCAAAACAGGACATTTTCAGCGTGTTTGCCGTGCACCACATACACGCCGCCAGGAAAAGAAGGCGGGAGGCAGACAAACTTATGAAGTGGACCTCCGGGATTCATCGTCCAGCTCGGACAGAGACGAGCGATTGGAACGCCTCTCCATTCGGGCATGGAAGTACAGGTAAAACTCGAAGGGAAACCGCTGTGCATGGATCTGGATACTGGGGCTGCGCTATCTGTGATCACTTTACAACGCTGGCGCAAGTTACAACTAACAAGGCAGTTTAAGCCCACTAAAATCAGACTACAGAATTACTCCATGCAACTTTTAAAGCCACTCGGCTGTGTGACAGTACGTGTCACATATAAAAGGGAAAACAAAAAGATTTCCACTATACATCCTAGAACAGGGAGGGACACCCCTATTTGGACGGGCTTGGATACAGCCCTTGGAATGCCAGACATTCAAGTCAACTCCTGCCACGCTCTAGAACAAAACACAGACCAGCACGAGCCATGGATGAAACACCTACGACATAAGTATAGCACCGTTTTTGATAGCGACTTGGGCACAGTTAAGGGGGATTCCGTTCAATTGAATTTAAGAGAAGGGGCGACCCCAACATTTTTCAAGGCAAGGTTGGTTCCATTCGCCCTGAAGGCTGGAGTGGAAACGGAGCTAAAGCATTTGGAGGACTTAGGGATCATCTCCAAGCGCATGGGCATCGCCAATTGTGCCAGTAAAGAAAAAGAATGGCGAGCTGCGCATATGTTGAGATTTCCGAGTGGCACCGAACAGTCAATTGATCGTGGACCAGAATCCCCTTCCAAGTAATGAAGATGTTTTTGCTTCCCTAGCGGGGGGGAAACGATTTTCAAAAATCGATCTCAAGCAGGCGTACCTGCAAATGGAGGTTCACCCTGATTGCAGGAAATATCTCACTATCAACACACACAAAGGACTAT